>NC_070645.1:20857263-20939763 GCF_947347685.1 Pleuronectes platessa
GGCAGGTGACATTTTGTGATTGCTGGTTTTTGCGTCCCCACCTGCAGCTGCTGGTCTCGCTCTCTGCTCTGGATCCAGGTCTTGCCCTGACCCTGGGGGTCGATCAGCAGGGGGTAGCGTGACGCCTTGGTCACCACGATGCCGTTCTGGATGGACAGGTCGTCGCTGGGTAGCCCCTGCAGGTTCCACTCGCCCACTGTGGTGGTGTCCACCAGCAGACCAATCACATTCAAGTCCTGCAGGGACGTCTCAGTTTAAACCTTTACAAAGATTCTTAATGTCTCCCTCAGATCAGATTGACGGTGAACCGATTCTTTAATATTCAGTTGACTGACAAATATATTCAGATTATTTTACTGAACACAGATCTTTTGTTTGACTTTTCAGTTTTATTTACCATGAAATGTCAAATAAAAGCTAAAACCACGATTTGCTTGGTCTTACAGGACTGAAGGGAATGAGCTGCGCCTCCATCTCCTTCTTCCACAGCTCCAGCAGGAGGCGCCGGTACTCCTGGTTGAAGGGGCCGGCGTACGACAGGAAGCCGCTGGACAGAAGGACGTCTCCGACCAGGTGGTCGATCTGCGTCTGGAACCCGGCACTGCTGTCCGTCCAACGGACCTGAGACGAGGGGACACGTGGAGGATGAGAGGATGGACGTGTGACGGATGAATGATTGAAAGATGGCGGGATGAAAGCTGACCTTCTCCCCCCCCAGCCCGTCGATCAGAGCCGTGGCATTGGCCATCTTCTGGCGGCAGGCCTGGGCGTCGTCCTCCAGGTCCTGCTTCTCCTTCATGGCAGCGTCGTAAAGCGCCTAAAGTTCAGCAGACGCACATTTCACTTCAGCTCATCATGAAACTAGAATCAGTGGTTTGTCTCCACCAATCAGAGCAGAGCTGACACGTGGTCAGTTCATCAGAGCGTCACCTGCACGGCGTCGAGCTCTCGCTGCTTCGTGTCCAGCTGCTCCTGAGCTTTACCCAGTTCAGCCTGAGCCACCTGGAGACGGGCCTCCTGCAGGGCCAGGTTAGCCTGCGCACACACACACACACACACACACACACACACACACACACAGACACACACAGACACACACAGACACACACAGACACACACATGCATTGTGTCCTTGCTGTTCCTCCAGTACGTTACATTTTCTGTCCAGTTTCTTTTGTTTGTTAACTTGTGTGTTTGTCAACAGGATGATGGAGGGGTGTGGTCTATGTCCGGAGGCGGATCAAGGAACTTCTTTCACTTTCTGATTTCTCAGAGAATGATTCCTGATGAAAACAATCTGTCGTGTCTGGAGGACTGACTTCTCGATGTGTGTGTGATTCAGATGATTGACTGAAGGGAGGTGTGAGATCTACTGACTCCTGTGTCTGTACCTTCAGGGGCAGCACCTCCTTGTTGATGGAGAAGAAGTCAGCCATGGCCTGAGTCCAGGCGCAGAGTCCCGCCACGTTCCCACAGATCCTCTTGGCGGACTCCAAGTTGTAGTCGTCCACCTCCAGGTAAGGAGCGAGCAGCTCCACCACCTCCTCTGTGATGGAGTCCTGAGCACAGGACGACAGCAGGGGGCGCTGTGATCGTCAGCTACATGTTCTTCACCACAACGTCTCAACAACAGTTCAGCTACCAGTTATGGACCAGACAGCTCTGAGTGTAAATACTCTGACACGTTCGTCCTGCCGCCATCACCTACGTGGGCGGAGTCTACCGATACTTGACTCTGATTGGTTTTATAGACGGCGTCTTATTCTGTCTCTACTTCCTGTGATTGGTCTAAAAGTCCAAACTGTCCAACAAAGTGTTTTCACTGCAAACCAACAGAACCTGGTTCAGTTTGATCCAGACTCAGAACTCCTACTCCACACACAGACACACACACACACACACACACACACACACACACACACACACACACACACACACACACACACACACACACACACACACACACACACACACACACACACACACACACACACACACACACACACACACACACACACACACACACACACAGCTCAGGGTTTTTCCAGTTCTAAACATACAGACGTTCAATGCCAGATCAGCTAATCCTCATCTTAGCAGGTATGTAAGTGACACATACAAACACACACACATACACACACACACACACACACACACACACACACAAGCTGGTGATGGCTGCAGTGTGATAAGATGAGTAGGGAGTTTCCCACTGACACACAGCTATAAACTCCAGTGTGTGTGTGTGTGTGTGTGTGTGTGTGTGTGTGTGTGTACATTCTGCTGTGTGGTCTCAGATCTACGTGGACGTTCAGATATCCTGATCTCTGACGTGTCCTCGACTCTAGCAGCTTGTGAGTTTGCAGCAGACCCGGACTGACCTTGCTGAAGTTGAGCAACATGCTGAGGAACGAGGAGTTCTGCATCAGCTTCATGGCCTCAGCCCACGAAGGTCGTAGACAAGGTCGCTCCGGGTCAGGGGTCACCGGGTCGATCTGAGGAGAACAGACCAAGGGAAAGAAATGAGATGAAAGAGGAACATCAGGATGAACTGGAGGTGAATATCTGAGACGACTGAGTGACCTTCCTCTGGAACAGCAGCAGCACCACGTCCATGATCCTCATGATGAGATGAGGAGGCTTCTGCAGCTTCCTCACGGTGGCGATGTCCGAGGGTTTAATGGTCTGTGGGGATGTAAGAAGAACATAATGTATACTCTGTGTGTGTGTGTGTGTGTGTGTGTGTGTGTCTGTGTGTGTGTGTCTGTGTGTGTGTGTGTGTGCGACCTGCAGTGCAGCCTCAGCAGCCTCCAGCGCTGGTTTCGCAGCCTCCAGTTTGGACAGTGCTGCTGTTTTGTCGACTTCGATCTCGTTGACGATGAGCTGAGCTTTGTCCTTCACCTTCTGCACCTGCTGCTTCACCTGCACACAAACACCTGGGTACTGCTGTGCTGGCTGTGGCCACTAGGGGGCAGAACCGGACACACACACGTGTTTGTACTTCTATCTTAGTTTTAACCGTAAAACCAAGTCTTAACCCTCAAATAGTCCATGAACAAGTGAGGACCGGTCAAAATGTCCCCACTCTGTAGGGTCTATGTTTAAAATGGTCCTCCCAAAGGTATAAGTACAGGACCGTGTGTGTCTGGATTCATCTCGGACCATCTGAGACCGATGAAGAATATCTCTGATGTGTCTCTACGTCTTGACGTCTATATTAACGTTAACGTTGTCTACTCAGGTGTGGGATCATTTAAGAGGAGGTAGAGCAACGTGACCTTTGACTCCTCCCTCCGGCGTCTGTCTGCCATGTGATTGGATAAAGCGCACATTCTCTCCTGGGTCACATTATTATTATTATTACATGTCATTTGGCGACTTACAATTATTACACCCAACATTTATGAGGGGCCATTTAGGGGTTCAGTATCTTGCCAAGGACACTTGCATGCAGATGGGGAAGAGTGGGATTTTAACCGCCAACTTTCTTGTTGCAGAACCACCACTCTACCACCTAGGCCACACCGCCCCTTGACTGTGCTGTCGGCTCCGATCAGCAGCGATGGAAACGTCTCTGACCTTTTCAGCAGCCTGAGCTTTGGCGGTGACCTCCAGCAGGACCTCATCTGCCCTCTGGGAGGCGACAGCGAGTTCCTGCTCCTTCAGCACCAGCTCCTTGGAGAGTTGAGACACCGACTGCTCCGCCTCCATCAGTTTACACAGACCTTCAACACGAGAACTCATCAGCATCGATCAGTGGACTTCTCATCATCACTGAATCTGCCCATCATTTCTCTGTTTATCTTAAATTATGAGAAAAATCTGAAGAATGCTCGTTATTAAAACCTATAATCAATGAACACATTCAATTACGACACCCGTTGCAGCTCGACTCTTCTTGTAAACAACACGTCACCACCGCAGCACACGCGTGTTCCCGGTCGTACCTGTCTTCATGCGCTCGGCCAGCGTGCCCACGTGAGCGATCTTCTCGGCGTAGATGATCTTGTAGCTGTCGATGAAGGACAGGTACGACTTTGGCGTCACAAACGTTTGACGGCGGAAACGTTCAAAGTACTCGGCACATTTCTCCGCCACCAGGTCCTGCAGGGAGAGAAGCTCTGTGATTGGTTGGTTCTGAACCTGCCGGTGACACACACCTGGACTGAGCGTTACCTGGAAGGTTCCCATGGTCACCACCACGCTGTGCTTCACGTCCTCGGAGCAGCGGAGGTCCTGGTACTGAGACAGGAAGTGATGCGACACAGCGACCAGGGCGTCCCGAGGCCAGCGCTGGAACCAGTCCACCGTGCAGCCTGATATCAGCCCCGGGAACTGTTGAGGTCAAAGGTCGCTGACGTCATCAAATCCAACCGTGGTTTTTAATATATTTGATTCACGACTGTCTCGTAACTTCCTGTGATGTCATCACATGTCACCTGACCCCGTCACGCCACAGGAAGCAGTGAAGATCTGAAACTCACCTTCAGAGCACGAGTCCGGAACTTCTCCCCGACCGGCGAGAAGCAGAGCACGACGTGGAGGTTGCTCCGCACGCGGGACAGGAAGAAGTCGTACAGGTTCTCTGAGGTCGGAGGTCGGCGGGGGTGCTCTCTCTTCATGACCGGGATCAGATCCTGGGTGATGTCGTCCAGCTCGTCGCGAGCAAACAGGTTGGAGACTTCGCCGCTGGCCAGGACGTTGTTCATGTATTCTGGAGCAGAGAGGAGACATGACATCAAAGACACTAGTGATTCATGTTCCCCAGAGGACGAACCTTGTTCTGTCAGGATTTACAGTCGGTACCGAGGAACGCTTCGTCTTTGATGTCGTTGTCGGTGAAGAGGAACGTGACTCCTCCCCCCTGCTGACCGGCGATACGATACAGAGCCTTCAGATCCTCCAGCAGGTTACTGCTGTTGTACGACCTGCACACACACACACACACACACACACACACACACACACACACACACACACACACACACACACATAAGTCATAAACCTCCTCCATGTTAGCAGATGGGACATGGACCAAACCAAACAATCAAAGTGTCAAATAAATGATTGACACCTGGTCATTGTGATCTGGAAGGTTTGGTATCCTGCGATAAACGAAGCCAGCCTCGTCAGGCTCTGCTTCCCCGACCCCCCCACCCCGACCAGCAGGGCGTTCCCCTGCTGCGTCCGCAGGATCCGTGAGATCCGCATCAGGTGTGTCATGGCGTCCTGCGGCATCAGGTTCAACAGAGAGAGTCGTTAACCAATAAGACCAAAGGGACAACAGACATATTCACTTCTTCCTCGACAGCAAGAAACACAAATAGATTTTTACTAGAAGTTTTAAATATCAACTCTGAATCCAACATGGCCCCCTGCTGGTGGCCATCGGTCTGACAGGAACCAGCTCACCTTGAAGAAGACCAGGTCCATGGCTCCTCCTCGTGCCGCCTCGTTGAACTGCTCCTGGAAAACAGAGAGCCGCTCGGCCAGGATGTCCAGGGACGGGATCGGCTCGTACACCTATGATCCAGGAATAAAGGCTTTCGATTCTATTGGCTCAAATTATTGATGAAACACATTGAAAATGAAAATAATCATTAAAAATGAGACATGGTTAAATGTGACGTGTCCTTTTGGGTTTGAACCTTCGGCGCTTCCAGCTCGGCGTCTTCGGGTTCGTCCCCCGTCGCCTCCGGAGCGTCACGCAGGAAGTCCACGAAGCAACTGTCCCACTGGGGGTGCTCAGTCACAGATCTCCCATGATCCTCCTCTGTGATCTGGGCAACGGGCGTTTGATAAAAAACAGAAACCTGATTGGTTCAAAGTTTCATGGCTTCATTTGTTTTCATCCGATTTAAACTGAGGACGTGTGACCTGATTTTATTTGTTTGTTATATGTTTGATTATTATTATTATTATTATTATAATACTGACAGACAGACACACACACACACACACCTTCTCCATGATGCAGCTGAAGGTTTGTTGGTCGCTGCTGTCGATGAAGCGGTCGGCGATGACTCTGAAACATTCATGATGGAAGAGAGCGGCGAGGAGGGCGGAGCTCTGACACACGTCTGACCTCACAGTCAGGATCCCCTGACACACAACACAACACAACCATCAACACACGCAGACACACAACACACTCAATACACAACCATCAACACCACACAACAACACAACCATCAACACCACACAAACACACAATACATTCAATACACAACCATCAACACCACACAAACAACAAAAACCATCAACACACGCAGAGACACAAAAACATACCACACAAACGTAACCCAATACACAAACACACAACACAACATTAACCACAATACAAATAAACATTTTCTTTAAGTAAATATGATTCTCTGTTATAATACATTTAAAACTTTATAAACAGGTTTACAGGATGTTGTACAGATATATCAAAATAAAAGCCCTCCCTGTTGTAGTATGGTAATACGTAAACATTGCTGAGCTTGACATTAAACATTCAATATTTACAATGAACATTGAACAGTTAACGTGGTACAGTCGCTGTGGACAGAGAACACAGACTCAGCTTCCTTCTTCCTGTTTCCTTCAGGGTTAGATGATTAAACAGGAAGTGGTTCCTACCTGCCAGATTCTGCTCAGGTCCCTCAGGTTGAAAATATAATGAAACTTTGCAGGAGACGGTAACATCTGAGGAAACAGACACAAACAAAAATTAAAGCACTGCTGTTAGATATAAGGAGAACATTATTATATCTTAATACATAATATAATTTTAGATAGTACATATAGTTCTATGACGAGTTATATTCATTAACGAGATGTTCTGTGAATATTTGACCTTTGCCTTGACGGCCTGCCACACCCGCCTGGTGGTGGGCACCAGGGCGGCGGCGAGGTGGCAGACGTCGGGGGGGAAGCCTCTCTCCGGGCAGAAGTACCCCTGAGCCACGGTGCTGAAGATCAGATCGATGGAGGAGTTGGAGGGCAGCGTGCAGTTGAAGATGGAGAACTGTCTCTTCAGACGCTGAGGGATGTCGTTCCGACCGCCACCGGGGAGGATCATGGCCGCCACCAGCTGTTAAAGGTTGTTTCAAACTCCAGTCAGGATTTAGACAGGAAGCGGATATACGACAGAAACATGTCGTCAAAGTTCAAAGTTAATTCCTTCAATCAACTGAAGCTGAGTCACACAGGAAATGAGCCAAACAGGAAGTGAGCCACACAAGTGATGTGACACTTTCATTAAAGATCCCAAACATCTGCTTTAGGTGAGACACAGTACAAAGCATGGCGGCCATGAAGCGCGGGGTTGATACCTGAACATCGACCACGGTGATAAACTCTCCTGGACGATCCAAACTGTAGAAACCTCCCTGTTCCATCAGCTGACGCACAATCTCATTGGTTATCTGAGGGAGGCGGGGCAGACAGGTGTCAGTTGCGATTGGTTAGCAGGAAGTGTCATTCAAACAAGACGAAGAGAGAAAGCACAAACTGTTCATGTGGACAAATGTATTGATATTCATATTTAAAATGTTAATTATTAATTTCCAAATAAAAAATGTTGCTCGTATGATTGGTAAACTTTAAAAGAAAAATTGATATTGACCAATCAGAGAGCTTGAGGCTGACCTGGTCTCCCCATTCGTTGATAACGGGCATGTTGATGTCATCTATGAAAACAGTCATCCTGCGCCCGGCCGGCGGCCCGTAGGTGGCGCCCATCCTCTTGTCGATGTAGCTCTCGATGGTTCTCTGGAACATGCCGGGCAGCGTGGCAGACGAGAAGTTGAGCGTCTTACTGAGGTGGAGCTCCGGGTCCAGCTTACCAGTGTAGCCCTGCAGGGGGAGCCAGAGGGAAACACGTCATGTAGCTGTAGCATTAGCGAGCTGAGCGTAAGAGCTAGCTGCAAACACTGCTGCTGGAAGCTGCAGTTCCTCTAACAGCCACTGGGGCCAGTTCTTTGGTTAATCAGATTTATGTGTTTTCCTCGACTGACAGTTTTCCTCATTTGTTAACACTGAATTGTAATTACATTTATGAATTGTATAACTATATTAAACTGTAGATGGAGTCCCTCTTTGTCAGCTGGTTGCGTTACGTCTCTCGTTGTGTCTCACTTTAATCATGACGCTCTTGGCGGTTCCCTGCTCTCCGATCAGCAGCACAGCTTTTCTCTGCTTCATGATGGTCTGCGTCAGGAAGTCCGTCCTCACGTTGTCCACGTTTGGAACCAGGATGGACGAGTAGTCTGGGACGTGGTCTTTGGGGTAGACGTACTCTGGGACCTGGATCATGGAAGAGAAGGTAAATGAGTTGGCTCTGACTCTGAGAGATGAAGGTTGACGTGGTTGAGTCAACGAAGCGATGGCGGCCTCGTGTTCACACACCTTGTTGGACCAGTGCTCCCACTGCCCCTGCTCATTGATGGTGAACTCGAAGATCGTCTGGTCGTCCTGAGTGTGCGGCAGGTCCAGAGACGAGCCGTGTCCCTTCAAACACAAATCATGCAACACTCAATCTAAAGTCCACGTTGGTCCAAAACAGCTCCAGAGACCCAAATCCTTCAGGGTCTTTTCTCTCAGAAGGAAACCTGCTTCATCACATGAGAGCCTGACCAGCGCTGCAGCTAAAAGTAAAGTTTGTCCTGAGGGTGGCGCCAGAGGAACACTCAGAAACATCCAGGGTTTATCCTCTGTGGAACATGAATGTAGATTTTAAGGATGTCTGAACAAAGAGAATGAGAGGATTCAGAAACCTTGAGAAAGGCCTCCATCTTGGCTCTGTCGTCCAGCTCCAGCAGCGCGCCGAGCGACCACATGACCACGAACATAAACAGGCGACCGACGTCCACGTGGCAGCCGGGCTTCTCCTCCGCGGCTGGGAGCAGACCCTGGACACCATGAGAGACAAGACAGAAGTGAAACCTGGAGAAATGTCTGTGAGCTGAGCCGTCCCAGAGACACATGAACGATGAACCCGGTCGTACCTGCAGCAGGTCCACAGTCTGTCTGATGTACATACACTCCAGCACCTGCATCTTAGGAGACACAGCAGTGAAGACAAAGTCCACCACGTCCTGTAGGTGGAACAGACACGAGAAGTATTACTATGGATTAGATCACAATGATTAATTCATATGTTCAACTAGTTTCCACCTGCATCAGTTACAGATATAAATGTTCATGTGGTGTTTGTGTCTCTCTCTTGTTTCTCTGTGTTTGGTCTCCACCTCTTCAGGAACCCTCTCACTGAGTCGGTCTGCTGCTCAGTATCATAACTCATAGTCTCTATAACTTGTAGAAAACAATAAGAAAAGGAAATCTGTGACACACTGACTGATAACAGAACAGATGTTTATCCTCGGCTGCCTGAAAGAAACCCTGGTCACTGTTTGAACATCCTGTCCGGGGGCGTGTCTCCACCTGGTAGCAGGAGTCGAAGCAGAGTCTGAGGGCGTCGGCCTGCGGCTCCGGGAGCGTCTGAAGCCACGCCTCCAGGATGGGGCTCCAGCCGAGCACCGACGAGCTCATGAACACCATCCCGTTCCTGGACACCGTGGCCGGGGACGCGTTGTCGATGTTGTGGGGCTCAAAGACGATCTGGAGACAGAACACAGAGGACGTCTCTTCACCTCACAACTTCTACACCTCACAGTCCCGTTCACCACAGTTCGGTTGTTCAGTGGATTCTGATTGGCTGATGGCAAAAGGCTGACACATGACTGACAGTCACCTTGCAGCAGGGCGCCATGGCGATTCTGTCTCCGTTCGCCAGCGTCAGAGTTTTGTTGTCGTCCAGGACCGAGTTCAGGTTCTCGATCCAGATCGCATCAACAGGACCATCCAGCACAATCCAGATATACTCCCCCTGACACACACACACACACACACACACACACACACACACACACACACACACACACACACACACACACACACACACACACACACACACACACACACACACACACACACACACACACACACACACACACACACACACACACACACACAGTTCAAATATGTCATATAAACATGTTACTATTACGTTATTATAAATCTATGGAGCAGCTGAGCCGTCGGTCCATCAGACCTTCTTGGCCTTGAGCGTCTTCCTCCACAGGGTGGAGAAGATGCCGTCGGTCCAGTCGTTGGTGGTGACGTCCAGCGTGCCGAACATCTGCGCGGCCGTGATGGCTTTGGGGTTCATCCTCATCTCCCGGTGCGGGGAGCCACATTCCGACATGGCCTTCATCAGGGTGTGGATGCAGCTCGTCTTCCCGGCGCCGCTGGGACCCAACGTCATCATACCTTCAGGAGAACACGCAGCTGGACTCACCACGTTCAATGATGCTGCTCAACCAGAACTGACTCCAGAACTTTGTATAAGAATAAAAGTATGATAATCTACGATGTCAACAGTAGAAGAAGGATTGGATGATTCTCCACCATGAGGACGGCTCTAAAACAAGACCTTGTTATTGGAACATAAACGTATTAAAATGTCTTAATATGATAAATCGTAATAACACTGTATACATTTATATTTATTTATATATAAGTGGTGTAAAAGTCCACTTCCAGATTATCATTTAAACCCAGACGCTGTCATCTAGTGGTGAAACATAGGTACAACAAGTAATCTCAGATGAGCTCAGCAGATCTGGACGTTTAGAACCTGATGACAGTTTAATAAAGTTCTGTCTGAGGATCGGTACCGTGTCGGACTCTCTGCGTCTCGTAGAGCTGAACCAGTTTGAGGATCCAGGGCGGGTGAGGGATCAGACCGGCCCTCTGAGCCTGACTGAAGATGGACGTCTCCAGGTCTGGATACCCGGCCTTATCCAGAACTAGCGGAGGGAAGGAGAGGAGGAGGATTAAATCCTGTTTGTCTCCACATCTCTGATCACGAAGACGAGAGTGAGTCTGTGGTTTAGAAACGTACCGATCCCAGGAAACAGGTCGTTGATCAGACTCATGAACAAAGGTTCGTCCTCATCCACCTGCACAGAAACAATCATGTTATCAAACCCCCTCAGAACAAAGCAGCATTTCAAACACTGTAAATACTTAATCAATCATCAAATAATCTTGTTATAATACAGTTAAATCAGCAGCTTAAAAGATGGACGACATGACAGCTCCTATAGTGAATCCTGTGGATCGCCCCCTGGTGGATGTCTGCAGTAGAGGTCATAAACCTCCTCCTCCATGTTAGCAGAGATGAAGTTGACATTAAATTAATATTTGTCAAAGAAGGTTTCTGTGGTTTTAGGTCGTTCCCATCACACACACCAGTTTGGAAAGGTTCATGTCTCTCAGGACCCTCATCACCACGGTCTTCTCTGGCTCTGACGGGTTGGATCTCTTCACGGCGCCCAGCGTCCTCAAAACTGACAAAATGTTCCTCAGACCAAAATCATAATGGACCTGGTGTTAAGACAAAACAAGTATCATGAAGTCAGGTGCATAAACAATATGATAATATGAATATGACTGATCTGTATCTGAGAAAAATTGTCTGAGTCAGTGTCTCTGGACATTTGCTGGAACTTTTCCTGCAGCCTCCAGTAAAATGACAGAGTGAGTTTTGATGACCTTCACTTTGTTTTCCCGACCTGTTTGGAGAGCTGCTCCTCACACAGTTTGTAGAGGGTGTAGAACTTCCTGCTGAGAACCTGGTTGTCACGAAAACCGGCACTGGCCAGTTTGACCCTCATGATGATGGCTCGGTCCGGGACCATCATGGCTACTGTGCGGAACTGGATCTTCAGGTTCTCGGGCAACTCCTGGCGCCCGGCGTATCCAGGGTTCTGGAGGACCAGGGGTAGAATCAGGTTTTGATAACTGAATGGTTCTTAGATACATAGAACTCTGTTCAGGTTCTGAAGGAATTCAAAGCTGGAACTCTGGCTGTGAGATTGTTCTGGTTCTGAGGTGGTTAAGTCCTGGGACTACCTCAGGGGCCGTGTCCTGTGGTGGACGCAGACTACAAACTATGTAGATGTAGATTATAGACATTAGTTTTCAGAGTATTCCATATTTGTGTCTCCATCCCTTGCGGCTGCATCGTTTGTTACTTTTAGCTGCTGCACTTTATCGTTAGCGAGCTCATTAGCTTTATCACCGGCACGCAATGAATCCTGGGAAAGCTTTGCCCACACATTGGATTCAGGTCTCAGCCTTAAGAAATGGGAGGTTCGGAAAAACCTTCAAGCATGTGACCCCTGAAGAACCAGAGCTTGTGACATCACTCGGTTTGGATCGAAGGTTTCTGATTGGACCTTTGTGTGGTTACTCTCGGGTTTCAATCGGTTACCATGGTGATGAAGATGCCGAACTCCGGGTCCATGTCCACCACGTCTCCGTCTGTGAAGACAAACTGCTTCTTCTTGTTCTTCTTGCACTGCAGGACGACGTAGATCTGCTGGGCGGCGACTGACAGGACCGGCAGCTCGATGCGGTTGAACTCATCGAAGCAGCCCCAGGCTCCGGACTGAGCCAGACCTGCAGAGACACACAACAACCAGCAGGTGGCACTTTACCAACTGGACATATAGTTGAGGACAGTTTTAGTTTTGTCTGCGTCTGGCAGCTCCGGACTTCCCTGAGCCTGAAACGTTTTGGCTGCTTGCATTTGCGATCTCATTCTTTCAGTCAATACCCAGATCTCTTAACCAAAGGTTTGGAACAAAGATCGTCCAGTGAAGCTTTGTCTTCAGCTCAGCTCCATCAGCAGATACCACGAGCAGAGGGCAGGAGGTTGACTGTTGGCTGTAAAGCATCACACCTTTATAAATACGTCCCAGTCCTCTGTAGTCCATCTGGTCCGAGCAGTTGAAAACCACCACGTATTTGCCCAGACAGCGACCCATGTCCTTCGTGGTCTCTGTTTTACCTGTAAACACACAGACACACACAAACACACACGGACATGCACACACACTTGATTAGAGCAATCAACTCAGAGTGAGACGTTTGTCCCCGGAGTCTTTGTTACCTGTTCCTGCCGGACCTGCCGGAGCTCCGCCCATGCTCATCCCCAGGGCCTGCGATAGAGTGATGTAGCACCTGGACACGAGCCACAGAGGGAACGTTTTCATTTAGTTTGAATGATCTGTCAGTGGGTTGGTTTGGTTTATGACCCATACTAGAGCCAGCCACCAGGGGGCGATGGAGATGCTTTATCTCCACATTTGGGAGCCGTCATCTTTCTTGACAGTCTGTGGTTTGTACCTGTCAGTCAGCGGAGTGATGACCAGTCTGTCTGTACAGCCCAGGTACTCGTTGCAGTAGCTGAACTCCACGTCTGTGATCTGAATGACGCATCTGTCCGTCTCCTCCAGGAAGTAAAACCTCGACTGCTTCTGCCACTCGAAGTCCAACGCAGACCGAACGTTCAGGCGCACCTGAGGGAGGTAATGTTACCAAATGACATCACCACTCGGATTAGTGACGTAACGTCCCTGTCCCTCCGTCCACCCACCAGCTCGTCAAAGATGTCCCTCTGGTGGACGTGGATGGTGATGAGCGTCTCATACTGCGTCCTCTCGTTTCTGCTCAGCTCCTTCGTCGTCATGTCGATCAGCTCGTTGAGGAGGTCCATGAACTTCTGATTGGTCGTCTGCATGACCTGCCAGGCGAGGTGGGGGGGGGGGTAGTTAATTCTGAAGTAATGCTGTATAATTTGAATGTAGTTTGTCTCTGTTATCTAATCACATGTTTACCTACGTGTCCACTTAAAACCAAGAAAATCAAATCGGTTCATCTTCACGTTTAACTCAAGATTTCTCACATCGTGTTCACGTGAAAACATGATGACTCCGACCACTGGGTGGCGCTGGCGATGAGACATTAACATAAAAGCACCTTCTTGTCAGACTTGCTGAGGACTAGTGCTTCTTCTGCGTCTCTGGTCCAGATCATCTGGATCCCCAGGAGGCCGACCTGCGCTGGGAACGCTGCCTGGAAGTCCAGCAGCTTCAGGCCCGGCTCAGTGGTCGCCACGTAGGCCTGACGGATGATGGCGTGGAGCGTGTGTCGGACGCCGGCGAGCAGCTGCACTAACCACACCTCCACGTTCCCCTGGAAGGTTTGATCGTCAGCAGTCACAGAGAAGATCCAGACAGATTCATACAGTTTTATGGTTTCTGGTTTAAAGTGTGAGAGGAGAAGAAGAAGAACTGTTCTGATGGAATGTACCTGAGCCAGGACGGGTTGACTCAGCTCCACAGTTTCTCCTTCCTGAGACTGGAAGCTGAGCATCTGGTCGTAGAGCTTCTCACTGAACACCACTCGGCTCACGTTGTCGAACAGACTCAGGAGATGAGCCTGATGATGAAGAGAATTCAGATTCAAATATTTATCAACTATGTTATCAAGATTGTAAAGAAGAGAAAGACGATGCTGAGAGGTGGAGCAGGGAAAAGTTAAAAAAATTAAACTAAATCTTAAACCAGTGTTTGTTCCACCTGCACCAATGTGTGTGTGTGTGTGTGTGTGTGAGAGTGAGAGTTGTGGGTGTGTATTCTATTTAACTTTTTATATGAAGCTCCTTCTACTTTGCTTTTATGTTAATGTAATTAGCTGCTGATCTGACGTGTTTCTCCTCGTGCACGTTTCATTGTACGTGCACATGACGAGCTACACGCGTGTCACCTGGATGGTGTGCGAGTCCGACGCCTGACCCAGGATCTCCAGCAGGGCGGGGTCGGACACGAAGAAGAAGCGAGGGAACACCAGTCGTTTCTTCTCCAGGTAACCGGACAGAGACTTCTGACACAGCTCCAGCTGCTCCAGCAGGTGAGGCAGCAGCTGCAGAGACAACAAGCGGCTGTGAGCGGGAACCTACAGCATGTTGTGTTGCTCAGAGGCACGTGGGCGGCACCTGGCTGAGCGTCTCGTCTCCCACGCAGCACTGCACGGCGTTGGGGAGCTCGTGAGCTCGCTGCATGATCCTCTGCCAGGACTTGTCGATGTTCAGGAAACGTTTCGCTTCCTGAGGAACAGACAACGAGCATCAAGCCACAGGTTGACATCAACGAGGCGTGGTGATGATGTCACCGGTGACATCATCAACAACGAGGCGTGGTGATGATGTCACCGGTGACACGCAGCCGATTGGTCGGACCTGAGGCAGCTGTTTGGCGATGTCTCCGCCCACGAACACGGCCTCCAGGTAGATCCAGAGGTTTTGAACCGACAACCACTTCTCGATGATCTCGGACGTGTTGGAGAGTTTCTGGATCCAGAGCTGGATGGACGGCTTGAACGGAGCGTTGTACCTGCAGGACGACATTCATTCATTTATTCATTCATTTATTCATTCATTTATTCATTCATTCATTTATTCATTCATTCATTTATTCATTTATTCATTTATTTATTCATTCATTCATTTATTCATTCATTCATTTATTCATTCATTTATTCATTCATTTATTCATTTATTTATTCATTCATTCATTTATTCATTCATTCATTTATTCATTCATTCATTCATTCATTTATTCATTCATTCATTCATTTATTTTGTTCATTTATTCATTCATTCATACTTTCATCCATGTCTCCACCCAGTCTTTTGTTCTTCAACTCATCTTACTTCTGTCAATATTTCTTGACCCTTGACCTTTTATTCTGTCTCTCACATGTTGTGTATTTCTCCCCCCCCCCCCCCCCCCACACACACACACACACACCTGTTGCTCAGCAGTGAGGTCAGCACCATCAGGCCGTCCTCCAACATGGAGACTTTCTCCACGGTGTCGGCTCCTCTCAGCAGCAGTTCTCCTCTGGTCCTGAAGGGGGCGAAGCTGAGGCTCTGGCTGCTCCACTCGGCCACGACGTCCTTCAGCTTGGCCTCGATGTCTCGCTCCTTCACGGCACTGATGCAGACGTCCTGACCACAGCAGGACAGAAGAGACACAATCCAGGTTCCATCTTTTCATCTCTGTCTCATAACCAAGGTCCCGTCAGGATCATAACAGCTCATTTACTTTATCATTAACAAGTTAAGTTAATAAAATAATGTGAATAAATCCTCCAAACCTCAATGTCCTCTTTGTGTTTGAGCAGCGGAGCCTCCATGATGCTTCTGAGAGAGAAGCTCTCTGATTCCACCTGGAAGCTGTGAGCGGTCAACTCACTGAGACGAGTCCAGTGTCTGGGCAGCATCGCCTGAAGGACACAGAGTCACTGAGGGAATGTTCTCTGAGACACCGGTGAGGTCAGTGACCCCTCTGCCGGCCTCCTACCTTGTTGGCCATCATGTAGAGCAGAGGGCAGGACTCAGTGAAGTCATCGATGGTCTTCTTCAGATCTCTAAACGCCTGCCACTCCTTCAACGCCTTCGGAAGCTTCCTGATCCTGAACAGACACAGAGACAGGTGAAGAAATAAAACCACAACAGACATGTTTTACTCTTTATTTCTCTTTTTCTGCTGCATTCATTTATTTATCCAGTTTGAAATATTGTCCTATCACTGTCCTCGCTGCTCCACCTGTTCTGGAAGTCCTGCAGCTCCAGGTTCATCTTCTCGATGTCCAGCCCCGCCCACAGGAAGTCGTAGTATCCAGTCACGCTGTCGATGACGGAGTTATATAAACTGTAAAGTTTGGACAGAAGAGAGAGCTCCCTCTTGATCCTCTGCAGCTCTGGATACTCTGCAAGGAAGGAGGGAGATTAAGGTGGGGAGGAGCCAGGAGAGAAGGAGAGAAGGAAGCAAGGAGGCCGGCGGTGAGACGAACCTTGAACAGTCAAACCGAACAGCTCCTCTCCTCCTGAGTAGGTGATGAACTTCCTCCACAGCTGATCCAAGTCTGACTGGAAACTCTGCAGACGCTCACTGGCTTCAACTGGAGCCACGCCCTCCACGCCGGGACCCCTGCACACACAGACACACACACAGGTTTGAATTGTTGTGCACAGGTCCAACGTGTTATGTGTTTGTGTCTGTGTGTGTGTGTGTGTGTGTGTGTGTGTGTATACCTTTGGTTGTACTTGGTGCAGTAGTCGTGAACGTTGCTCTGGAAGCTCTGGACTGCGGACAGCAGGTCTGCCTTCATGCTGGGTTGGATCTTCACCAGAGTGTTCTGGTTCTGCACCACCTAAAATAACACACACACACACACACACAGACACACACACACACACACCTGGATCTTCGTACAAACTCTTGTGGATGTCATACCTTCCCTCGACTCCCCCCCCCTCACCAGGGCGTTGAGGTTCTTCCAGGCGTACGTCAGGCCGTCCACGCGCTCGGCGTTCCCGTCATTAACCAGCAGCTCGTGTTTGAGGAGCAGAGCGAAGGATTCCTCGACTGGGCCGATGGAGGCGTCCACACGAACCTCCGCCTCCCGAACCTCAAACACAAACAGAGGAATGAGTCCAACGTGTCTCACGGTCAAAGAGAAGGAGAAATGAACGAGTGATTGAATCAAAGAGTGAACAGAGGATGGAGGAGTAAAGAAGGAGGAGCTGATCGAGGACTATGATCACAACAAGACTTCTTCATATGCAACGTGTCTCCTCAGTTCATCTCTGTCAGCTGACCTCTCTGAGCGCCGACATGGCTCCTCGGACGTCCTCCAGGTCTGTGATTGGACGCTGCAGACTCTTCGTCATCCCGTCCACAAACGTGAAGATGGCGTCCATGTCGGCGGACGCCCGGCGGTTGAGCGCCGCACCGAAGGCTTGTTTCCACAGGCGACACTCCTGCGTCAGAGCTAGCTTCAGCTCGTCGGTGTGGAAGACGATGGAACCAATCGTACGAGACAGAGGGAGCTCCCAAATCTGCACCTCCAGCTTCTGCAGCAATGCATCATGGGAGAACAGAGAGTCAACTGTATGTTTTACATACTGACGCCATGACGGCGCCCAAAAGTGAAATCAAATCATTTCTGGTGGCTGCTGCAGTATAAGATCCCTCCTCCTCCATGTTAGCAGATGGGACATGGACCAAACTAAAACATCTAAGGAAATGTTAAATAAATGTAAACGACTCCATGATCACTTAACATTAACATGAGTGAAAGTAGTGATGAAGAGGTGAAGTGATGAAGATGAAGAGGTGTCGGACTCACAGAGTAGAAGCAGATCTGAGAACTGAACTCTGTGAGCGACGGCTCCGATCTCAGAAAGATCTGCACCTGCTCCTCTGGCTCCTGAAAACACAAGAGTGAGCTTTAAACATGGAGCAACAGCAGCGTGGCATGATGGGAGTTGTAGTCTTCATCAGGGACAGTGAGGGATGATGGGAGTTGTAGTCCTCATAAGGGACAGTGAGGGATGATGGGAGTTGTAGTCTTCATAAGGGACAGTGAGGGATGATGGGAGTTGTAGTCTTCATCAGGGACAGTGAGGGATGATGGGAGTTGTAGTCCTCATAAGGGACAGTGAGGGATGATGGGAGTTGTAGTCTTCATCAGGGACAGTGTGGGATGATGGGAGTTGTAGTCTTCATAATGAGCAGTGTGGGATGATGGGAGTTGTAGTCTTCATCAGGGACAGTGTGGGATGATGGGAGTTGTAGTCTTCATAATGAGCAGTGTGGGATGATGGGAGTTGTAGTCTTCATAAGGGACAGTGAGGGATGATGAGAGTTGTAGTCTTCATCAGGGACAGTGTGGGATGATGGGAGTTGTAGTCCTCATAAGGGACAGTGAGGGATGATGGGAGTTGTAGTCTTCATCAGGGACAGTGAGGGATGATGGGAGTTGTAGTCTTCATCAGGGACAGTGAGGGATGATGGGAGTTGTAGTCTTCATAAGGGACAGTAAGGGATGATGGGAGTTGTAGTCTTCATCAGGGACAGTGAGGGATGATGGGAGTTGTAGTCTTCATCAGGGACAGTGAGGGATGATGGGAGTTGTAGTCTTCATAAGGACAGTGAGGGATGATGAGAGTTGTAGTCTTCATCAGGGACAGTGTGGGATGATGGGAGTTGTAGTCTTCATCAGGGACAGTGAGGGATGATGGGAGTTGTAGTCTTCATCAGGGACAGTGTGGGATGATGGGAGTTGTAGTCTTCATCAGGGACAGTGAGGGATGATGGGAGTTGTAGTCTTCATCAGGGACAGTTTGGGATGATGGGAGTTGTAGTCTTCATCAGGGACAGTGAGGGATGATGGGAGTTGTAGTCTTCATCAGGGACAGTTTGGGATGATGGGAGTTGTAGTCTTCATCAGGGACAGTGAGGGATGATGAGAGTTGTAGTCTTCATCAGGGACAGTGTGGGATGATGGGAGTTGTAGTCTTCATCAGGGATAGTGAGGGATGATGGGAGTTGTAGTCTTCATCAGGGACAGTGTGGGATGATGGGAGTTGTAGTCTTCATCAGGGACAGTGAGGGATGATGAGAGTTGTAGTCTTCATCAGGGACAGTGAGGGATGATGGGAGTTGTAGTCCTCATAAGGGACAGTGAGGGATGATGGGAGTTGTAGTCTTCATCAGGGACAGTGAGGGATGATGGGAGTTGTAGTCCTCATAAGGGACAGTGAGGGATGATGGGAGTTGTAGTCTTCATCAGGGACAGTGAGGGATGATGGGAGTTGTAGTCTTCATCAGGGACAGTGAGGGATGATGGGAGTTGTAGTCTTCATCAGGGACAGTGTTGGGAATTGGAGTTGTCCACTAACGTCTGCTAAGCTTGTTTCAAACACTGACACAAAGAGGATAAGACGCCACCAACAGGCGACTGCATTGAAAGTTTAAAATGTCTCACCTAACTACAGAGATAACCTGAGATAATCCTGATGATTTGAGACGAGTTATTAAAGTGACAGATGAAGCTCTATGGACGTGGACACACAGACCTGGTTCCACAGAGCGGAGAAGTGAGCGAGCTCGTTCAGCGTCTCAGCAGCCGGGCTCCTCAGAGACGACACCTCGGAGCTGAGCTGCATCACCAGCCTGCAAAACAAACACAGATACATGACGGCTCATAAGGGTGAAGCCAAATCCTCTCCATCGGCCCCTGGTGGAAGGGTGCAGTACAGGTCAAATATGCCTCCTCCATGTCAGCAGATGGGACATGGTTTCTGTCATCTCAGCTCGCTCTTTTTTCTGATGTTTGTTCAAGTGTTCAAAACGGCCTCATGATTGACAGCAGAGATTGACTCAGGATTGGTGGAGAGAGTTAAGGGGCGGATCCTCGATACCCGCGCTCCACTGCACGACCACCACAAGATGGCAGCATTTATATCTGAGATACCTCGGGCTCATTTCTGGAGGAAGTAAAGACGTGTCTCTGATCTTTATTTACAGCCTTTGATCATAAATTATTTGTAATGAATCACAGAGGTTTTAGTTTCTAGTTTTGGTTCATCAGGACTGACTTGGTGACGTCTTTGTGTTCGGCCAGCTGTCGCTCCAGAGGCCGGAGCACCGGCGGCTTCACCGTGACGTCGTCTCCAGCGTCGCGAAGCGCCGCCTGCTCCACCTGCACGATACAGAGAGAGAGAGTAACGCTGGGATGTGATTGGTTGAGCACTGACAGGTGTGTGAGGCGAGCGTCTACCTGCTGCTGTCTGTACTGCAGGTGAGAGAACGTCCACAGAGGAATGTCTCTGGTCACAGACAACACCAGGTTCACCAGATTATTCACTGTGGTCTGAAACACACGGGAAACTCAAACCATTAAACCAGTTCAGTATCAATGTTCTACAGGGTGAAGAGTCGACTTCAGAGGTCAGAGGTCACAGAACAGACGGACCTGAATGTCGTCCAGACTGGGTCGGAGGACGATGTTGGGGATGGCGAGCTGGATGGAGGCTCTGAGGAGAGGAGGAGGAGCCGGGCGGCTGCTGGAGGAGGAAGAGGAGCCGGAGGACGACTGGTATTTAACGACATGGAGTCTCCTCCTCAGGGCGTCCAGAGATGATTTGGTGGCTGGAAAGAAAAGACAAATAAGAACGTAGAGATTTATTTGTCTGTATGTTCATCTTCATGATGCCATGGAGGAACGGAGTCTGACCTTTGACCAGAGCTTCAGTGCTGCGATGACAGAGCTGACCAATCAGGTTGTAGAAACGACAAGGAAGACAAGACTGACAGCGAGTCTTCTGTTTGGAGTCTGGGTGGAGACACTGGAAAGATCCCTGAGGAGGAGGAGGAGGAGGAGGAGGAGGAGAAGGAGGAGAAGGAGGAGGAGGAGGAGGAGGAGAAGAAGGAGAAGGAGGAGGAGGAGGAGAAGGAGGAGGAGGAGAAGGAGGAGGAGGAGGAGGAGGATGAGAGGAGAGGTGTATTGTTTTTTTTTACTCATTAACCTTATGTGAGTGTGTTACCTCCAGATTAACAGTCTCTGTCGGCTTCATCTTCTTCTTCAGCTCCTCAATCAGCTCAAACACATATTTCTCCACCTGCTGACTCTGCCTGTCTCACACACACACACACACACACATACACACACACACACACACACACACACACACAGAATAATTATAATAATTATATTAACAATAATACATTTTATGTAGGGGCGCCTTTCATGACACTCAAGGTCGTACATGTGAAATAATAATAAAATAAAACAGATTCACAACAATAAAAACAGATAAAAACATGAAGACAACAACACACAACAACAGAACAAGTAAACACTAAAGAATTATTCTGAATACGTCAATCTGAAGAGTTGAGTTTCACTGATGGCTTGTGAGAGAGAGTTCCAGAGACGGGGGGGGGGGGGGGGGGGGGGGGGGTTATGGAGGACTTTGAGGAGTATATGGAGGAAGTGGAGAGTTGTCATGTGTTAGTGAAAAACTGTGCAGTCGGTGCAGTAACAGCATTAACAGACAGGGGGCGAACACCAAAACAGAACCTTCATAACAGAGCTGTAGCTGTTTCTCAGACCTGATTTTCACACAGTCTGAGACATAACCATTAAAACCATTTGTGCAGCGTTACCAGTTCAGAGTGACGGCAGCAGCTCGGACTGAGGCGTCTGTCTGCAGCAGGAGGTGTTGAGGTGAGACGGGGGAGTCTTCAGGCAGGACCAGCAGGCGGCAGGAGGACACGGCCTGAAGCAGCCGATCCACACGACACTCCAACAGATCTGTGGCGGCTTTAGAAACCTGCTCCAGCTCCTCCAGGGCCACATACACACTCTGTATGACTGAACACAGGCAGGAACATTCATGTGTCACCGTGTGTTTCACAGTGAACATCTCATCATCATCTAGGTTTATCACATCACAACACAGAGCAGCAGATCTGGTCCTGCTCACATGCGTCGGTGTTGAGAGCGGTCCAGGACAGTGTGGTGAGTCCGGGGGAGAGCGCCGCCTCCACCCGGCCGATGAAGGGCTGCATCAGGGGGAAGAGAGGAGCCGGGATCCCGTCAACGACCGAGCGGTAGTCCAGAAGCAGCTCCTGCAGCCTGGAACAGATCAGAGCGTCCAGCACTACGATCAGGAAACTAAAGCTACACGAGTTCAAACCAAGACAAGACGAGTCGAGCACAGACCAGAGAAACGTGAGATGTGAAGAGAAAGTCTGGTCAAACATGTTGAGTAAAACATTCACTAAACTCAATTCAGTTTAAGTCTTTTAGAATAAAAACCACAGTTACTGCCCTAGAATTGTGTGTCTCCATTAACCAGACACTGTGACCTTGAACTTTGACCTCACTGAAATCTGATCAGTTCATCCATGAGTCAAAGGAAACGTTTGAACCAAATCAGGAAGGATTCTCTCATACTGGAGATTCAAACAGTACAAACTCAAATAGGAACGTTTGTTCTCACTGGTTGTGAAGAGCTTTGATTTCTGATTCTCTGGACGTCATCTTCACGAGGACCTTTGGCACAAACACCCCGAGTTTGGTCATCCAGCGAAACTCCTGCAGAACCTCCAGCACCACCGGGTCCAGGTTCACCGAGACCTCCTGAAACACATACATCCTTATATACACTCACTGATCCTCTTTATGTACAGCCGCTGACCCGTCACTGTTTTCAGTCATCAGTTATACCTTGCAGTTTTGATGTCGGACCAGCAGGGCGGCGCTGAGGCAGTGCGGTGCCCTCTCTGCAGTCTGAACCCAGCCCTGCAGCTGCACCTCCTCGTACTGCAGCAGCATGAGCGCCATCTTGTTGTAGCTGCGGATCACTTTGCTCATCTCTGGTCCCTGGGAGAGAGACGGGGTCACTGAGGTCACATGGGTCAGAGACACCGACCTTATTGGTCGGAAATATTAGAGGCGGTACCTTCAGGATGTTCAGTTTCTTCTTCAGGATCAACATGGGGGATTCAACCCTCCGGAACAGGTGACGACACCACAGCACCCGGCCTGCCGCCTGAGACAGAGACAGGGGATGTTACTGACATCCCACGACAGGTGGGCAGAGCGACAAGTGGACAGAGGGACAGGTACAGGTGGGCAGAGGGACAGGTGAATAGAGCAACAGGTGGGCAGAGCGACAGGTGGACAGAGCGACAGGTGGACAGTGGAAGAGGTGGGAAGAGCGACAGGTGGGCATAGGCACATGTGGGCAGATGGACAGGTAGACAGAGGCACAGGTAGGGAGAGCGACAGGTTGGCAGAGGGACAGGTACAGGTGGACAGTGAGACAGGTAAGCAGAGGGACAGGTGGGCAGAGCGACAGGTGTACCGGAGGCAGGTTGCGTCCAATGGTCGGTCTCTCTCTCTGTCTCTCGTATGTCCTCCTCAGCAGCTCTAGCTCTCTGCCGTAAAACTGCAGCAGCTGCAGATAATGAAGCTTCAGATCCAGAGGCGACGCAGGAAGAGACTCAAACACAACCAGTAGATCGAGCATCTGCTCTGTCTGAAACACACACAGAGAGACACACACACACAGAGACACACACAGAAAGACACACAGACATACACAATGGATTAACATGATCACACACACACAGATAGACTCAGTAGATATTGAACCTACAGTGAGAGACTGATGGAACCAGAAGTCGAGCAGAGACTGAAGAGACTGGAACAAACTCTGAACTTGCAGCTGGAAGTCTGTGTAGTCACTGTCAAACTGAACCACACACACACACACACACACACACACACACACACACACACAATGAAAAAAGTAAAGTACTGTTTCTAAAGACTTGACAACCTCACTTAAATACTCTGATTAGTGTGTGTGTGTGTGTGTGTGTGTGTGTGTGTGTGTGTGTGTGTGTGTGTTAGGAGACTGTTGAAGTTGTGAACTGCCTGATGTTCTGCTCTGAATCTGTGTGAATCATCTTGTAATTCCAGAGCTCACCTCCAGGTTGCGGTGGTCCAGGAAGTCGTAGGTCTTGGACTCAGTTATGCAGACGATGCTCTGGTATTGAACGTAAATCTTCTCAACACCCTCTACCTGAAACACACATAAGTTTCACATCAAGACATACAGGATATGTATATGTATGTGTGTATATATACATATATGTATATATATGTATATATACATATAGATTCGTTGGAATGACCTTCATGTTTTGCAGAGCGGTCAGACTCTCCAGCGTAGACGCCATGTCAGCAATCTTCTCAAGACGTCTGCAGAAAGCATCAAACTTCCCAAAGATGTAGTTTTCACTGCAGGAGAAGAAAGAAGAAGACATGATGGTGAGAGACAAGGAGACACTGAGACAATGAGACAATGAGACATTGAGACAATGAGACAATGAGACATTGAGACAATGAGAAAATGAGACAATGAGGACGAGGATAATACCTGAGGTCAAACTGTCTCATCTCAGGATTTTCTCTCAGCTTATCTCTGACTGACTGGAAACTCCTCTGGTACTGAACCTTCAGATGACAGCACTCAGAGATACGCTGCAACAACACTGACCTGACACACACACACACACAGGCAAACACACAAACACACAAACACACAAGTTTTGGGGTTTCTGTGTCTTTGTAAACAAAATATCTGAAGATCTGAGCAGAATTCAGACGTCAAAGGTAACTGGCTGTAGGACCTCTACTTGTCTATGATTGTAGGACCTATACCTGCTCTATGACTGTAGGACCTCTCCCTGCTCTATGGCTGTAGGACCTCTACTTGTCTATGATTGTAGGACCTATACCTGCTCTATGGCAGTAGGACCTCTACCTGCTCTATGGCAGTAGGACCTCTACCTGCTGTATAACTGTAGGACCTCTACCTGCTGTATGGCTGTAGGACCTCTCCCTGCTCTATGACTGTAGGACCTCTCCCTGCTCTATGGCTGTAGGACCTCTACCTGCTCTATGGCTGTAGGACCTCTACCTGCTGTATAACTGTAGGACCTCTACCTGCTGCATGGCTGTAGGACCTCTACCTGCTCTATGACTGTAGGACCTCTACCTGCTGTATGGCTGTAGGACCTCTACCTGCTCTATGGCTGTAGGAGCTCTACCTGCTGTACAACTGTAGGACCTCTACCTGCTGTATGGCTGTAGGACCTCTACCTGCTCTATGACTGTAGGACCTCTACCTGCTCTATGCCTGTAGGACCTCTACCTGCTCTATGCCTGTAGGACCTCTACCTGCTCTATGCCTGTAGGACTTCGACCTGCTGTATGGATGTAGGAGCTCTACCTGCTCTATGACTGTAGGACCTCTCCCTGCTGTATGGCTGTAGGACCTCTACCTGCTCTATGACTGTAGGACCTCTACCTGCTCTATGACTGTAGGACCTCTACCTGCTCTATGGCTGTAGGACCTCTCCCTTCTCTATGGCTGTAGGACCTCTACCTGCTCTATGACTGTAGGACCTCTACCTGCTCTATGACTGTAGGACCTCTACCTGCTCTATGGCTGTAGGACCTCTCCCTGCTCTATGGTTGTAGGACCTCTACCGGCTCTGTGACTGTAGGACCTCTACCTGCTCTATGGCTGTAGGACCTCTACTTGTCTATGATTGTAGGACCTCTACCTGCTCTATGGCAGTAGGACCTCTACCTGCTGTATAACTGTAGGACCTCTACCTGCTGTATGGCTGTAGGACCTCTCCCTGCTCTATGACTGTAGGACCTCTCCCTGCTCTATGGCTGTAGGACCTCTACCTGCTCTATGGCTGTAGGACCTCTACCTGCTGTATAACTGTAGGACCTCTACCTGCTGTATGGCTGTAGGACCTCTACCTGCTCTATGACTGTAGGACCTCTACCTGCTCTATGGCTGTAGGACCTATACCTGCTCTATGGCTGTAGGACCTCTACCTGCTGTATAACTGTAGGACCTCTACCTGCTGTATGGCTGTAGGACCTCTACCTGCTCTATGCCTGTAGGACCTCTACCTGCTGTATGGCTGTAGGACCTCTACCTGCTCTATGACTGTAGGACCTCTACCTGCTCTATGCCTGTAGGACTTCGACCTGCTGTATGGATGTAGGAGCTCTACCTGCTCTATGACTGTAGGACCTCTCCCTGCTGTATGGCTGTAGGACCTCTACCTGCTCTATGACTGTAGGACCTCTACCTGCTCTATGACTGTAGGACCTCTACCTGCTCTATGGCTGTAGGACCTCTCCCTTCTCTATGGCTGTAGGACCTCTACCTGCTCTATGACTGTAGGACCTCTACCTGCTCTATGACTGTAGGACCTCTACCTGCTCTATGCCTGTAGGACCTCTACCTGCTCTATGGCTGTAGGACCTCTCCCTGCTGTATGGCTGTAGGACCTCTACCTGCTGTATGGCTGTAGGACCTCTACCTGCTCTATGACTGTAGGACCTCCACCTGCTCTATGCCTGTAGGACTTCGACCTGCTGTATGGATGTAGGAGCTCTACCTGCTCTATGACTGTAGGACCTCTCCCTGCTGTATGGCTGTAGGACCTCTACCTGCTCTATGACTGTAGGACCTCTACCTGCTCTATGACTGTAGGACCTCTACCTGCTCTATGGCTGTAGGACCTCTCCCTTCTCTATGGCTGTAGGACCTCTACCTGCTCTATGACTGTAGGACCTCTACCTGCTCTATGACTGTAGGACCTCTACCTGCTCTATGCCTGTAGGACCTCTACCTGCTCTATGGCTGTAGGACCTCTCCCTGCTCTATGGCTGTAGGACCTCTACCGGCTCTGTGACTGTAGGACCTCTACCTGCTCTATGGCTGTAGGACCTCTACTTGCTCTGTGACTGTAGGACCTCTACCTGCTCTATGACTGTAGGACCTCTCCCTGCTGTATGGCTGTAGGACCTCTACCTGCTCTATGACTGTAGGACCTCTACCTGCTCTATGACTGTAGGACCTCTACCTGCTCTATGGCTGTAGGACCTCTCCCTTCTCTATGGCTGTAGGACCTCTACCTGCTCTATGACTGTAGGACCTCTACCTGCTCTATGACTGTAGGACCTCTACCTGCTCTATGCCTGTAGGACCTCTACCTGCTCTATGGCTGTAGGACCTCTCCCTGCTCTATGGCTGTAGGACCTCTACCGGCTCTGTGACTGTAGGACCTCTACCTGCTCTATGGCTGTAGGACCTCTACTTGCTCTGTGACTGTAGGACCTCTACCTGCTCTATGACTGTAGGACCTCTCCCTGCTGTATGGCTGTAGGACCTCTACCTGCTCTATGACTGTAGGACCTCTACCTGCTCTGTGACTGTAGGACCTCTCCCTGCTGTATGGCTGTAGGACCTCTACCTGCTCTATGACTGCAGGACCTCTACCTGCTCTGTGACTGTAGGACCTCTACCGGCTCTCTGACTGTAGGACCTCTACCTGCTCTATGACTGTAGGACCTCTACCTGCTCTGGCCCCAGATGTGGCTGACGCTCTGCAGCAGGAAGCTCCTACAGGACGACATCATCTGGTTTGTGACCTTCAGCAGCAGAGACGTCATCTTCTCTGAGCTGTTGTAGAACTGAGAGAAGGTGAGAATCATCCTGATGCTCATCATCAGCCCGGGGAGGTGCTCCAGCAAACCAGTCTGTGAGGGGAGAGACACACAACACACAGCAGACACACAAAACACACATCACACAACACACATCAGTATGGAATCAGAAATACTTTATTGATCCAAAGGGGGAAATTGTGGTTGTTACAATAGCTCCATGCAAGAGCAAAATATAAGCATATAAAGATTAAAATATATATCTAAAAAAATGGATATGACATATATACAATATGTGCGTTCTGTACATTGAGTATTTAGTGCAAGCATGGATATGTTAGATATTGGTGGATTTGTAATGAGTCCAGTGTTGTGACTCAGAGGGAGGAGTTGTGTAGTTGGACGTCCTCAGACAGGAAGGACTTTGTCTCTTGTTTTTGATTCAAACATTTCACAGCGGCTGAGGGGTAGAGTGGTCGTCCTCCAACCTAAAGGTCGGCAGTTCGAACCCCAGTCTGACTCATCTGCATGCCGAAGTGTCCTTGGGCAAGATGCTGAATGCCGAAACCCCCCCCCCCCCCCCATAGAATAACAAAGTGCTGCGAATAGATGCTCTGTATGAATGTGTGTGTGAATGTTAAACTGTAAAGCGCTTTGAGTCATCAAGACTAGAAAAGAGATTTATAAATACAAAACCATTTACATAAAGTTAATTATATTATTATATTTATTCATTCATTTATTTATAATCTATTATATTTCACTTCTTATTATTCTATTATTTTTACCGGAGTGCATTTCCTCAGAGGCCTAAAGAACTTGTTCAGGGTGTTCAGGTACTTCACGTTGTCTTTGGCCTCGTTAGACACCACAGTGATGTCTCTGTCCTGAAACACAGAGACATGCAGACAGTGAGACAGACAGACATACAGTGAGATAGACAGACAGACAGACAGACAGACAGACAGACAGTGAGACAGATAGTGAGACAGACAGACAGACAGACATACAGTGAGATAGACAGACAGACAGTGAGACAGACAGACAGACAGACAGACAGACAGACAGACAGACAGTGAGACAGACAGGCAGACAGACAGACAGACAGACAGACAGACAGACAGACAGTGAGACAGACAGACAGACAGACAGACAGACAGACAGACAGACAGACAGACAGTAAGACAGATGGATGGACAGACTGACCAGCTCTCTCCAGACTCGTATCGCTCGGGACCTGGCGACCTGCAGAACTCCCAGAGTCCTTTTCACCTGAGGACTCTTCAACTCCTCCATCAGACTGACACACACACATACACAGACACATACACACACACATCCCCCCCCCCCCACACACACACACACAGACACACACACACACACAACTGGATTAGAGATGAAACCAGACTGAGATAAAAGAAAAGTTAAACTCAAATTTTAAATGTAAACAAAATGAGAGGGAACAAAGTGAGTAACACTTAAGATGAAATGAGATCAGATCATTTAAGATGTTACTTTATATTTTGACCTTCACCTGTTGAAGGTCACCAGGCGTCTCTTCCAGTGCTCCAGCTCCGCCGAGGGTCCGACGTCATCCGCCTCCTTCCTCATCTGCTCGCTCTCCGTCAGCACCTGCTTGATCTGATTGGTCCACACCGAGACCACGCCCTCCAGACGCTCCACCAGCTCGCTGTTATTGGCTGAGAGCAAAAGTGCAAGTCGTGTCTTAAACCAGGTTTTGGGGTTAAAATGTCGAACACGTTGTTGTACGATGTAGATTTATATAAACAGAGAGAAGAGGAGGTGGTCCCTCCTACCTGCAGAGGTGTAATCCACGGGGAGCCTCAGCTGCTCGATGGCGTCAGGGAGGTCAACCGGCTTCAGCTGGAACTTTCTCTCCACGTTGAGTCGGGCCGAGTTCAGATTACTGACAAACTGATCCACAGACGACTGGAAGGTCTGGAGGTCGGGAGAGGAAGCTCCCGTCTGCACGGAGTCAGAGGGTCACGTGAACATGAACACGTGTGTTTAATGCTCATGTTCTATGTCGTCTATCTAAAGTCTTTAGACACTGGATATAGAGATGTTTCTGTTTACTTATGATAATAATAATAATGATATCATTCAGGATAAGGATGAAAAGAAAACATCAGACCAAACAGTTTTTAACTTGATGCATGATCAGAAGAGAAAAGAAGATCCTGCTCCTGTGAGAACATAAGGTTCTGCTCATGTTCCTCTGATGGACATCTAGTTGAATGTGTCCCTCAGGTTCCTACCTGCTGGGACCTGAGAGCCGGTACCAGGACGTCCAGCAGCAGAGTCTCCACGCCGTGCAGGAAGCTGCCGCCGCTGCAGTCCAACAGGCCGAGGGTCACCTCCTGCAGGCGGAGCAGAGATCAGGTCATGGGACATTTACCTGGGACCCTGGGCTTAGAGGGACCCTGAGAACAGCTGATTCACAGCAAGGACCAGGTTCATGAAAACCTCCTTCAGGTCTGTGACCAGCTCTGTGCAGGAGACTGTGACTTCACCGTGAACAAATCGTCCTCATTCAAATGTTTGGTCGAAACGAAAACTTCTGTCATGTCTAGTGTGTTTCTGTGTGTGTGTGTGTGGGGGGGGGGGGGGGGTAAAGTCCATTGAGACGCTCCTGAACGCACCACGACGGACTGACCTGCTGTATGTTGGCGGGGGTTATAGCCTTGTCTGTGGTTCTCAGGAAGAACAGACACTTCCCCAGTAAAGGCTGAAAAACACAGAGAGCCTGAGGTTAGTTTCAGTTTCAAAACACAGAAACTTTTATTTTCACTTCAGTCGACAGATTTCAATCGAGACAAAGAACAACAACAAGGATCCAGAGCTTCACATTCAGAACTCTGTGTCTCTACAGATCAGTCACAAGACTTCAAACTCCCAGCAGCTGATTCATTATTAGCATTTAGCCTTTAGCACAGTTCCTCAGATGTCCACCTGTAGTCATGTGATATGCTATGTGATACCACGGAAACACCACGGTAGTAATTATCTGTGAGCCGGGGGGGTGGGGGGGGGGGGCTTTGTTCTGAAACTAAAACTCTGATCTGCATCACAAGCTGCAACCATGACAACCATTATCATAAGGAATTGATAACAACGTTCATTTGTTCTCTTTTCTTTTATTAACCAGCTTCTCGGGTTAGGGTTAGAGCACCATGTAGCTCCGAGGAGGAAGTGACACAATCCAGAAAGGCTTCTGATTGGACGCAGGATGGGTCATCAAACAGTGTGAAGAGTGAAGTGAGGAGTTAACAGGATCAACCATGAAAACTTTTGCTTCCTGATTTAACGTTTAGATTTCATATTTCTAAACCAAAGTGTCCTGAGTTGCTGGTGTTCACTTGTACCTCAGAGTTCGCGGTGGTGAGGAAGAGTTTCCTCTGAGCGACGGCCGAGGACAACACGTCCACAGAGGACGACTGAGTGGACGACAGGTTCTGGAGGAAGAACACAGACAACACAGGAGAGAGGGATTCAAAAGAATAAAGATATAAAGAGTCAAATGATGAAGCAAAGGGTCTGATCAGAAGCTGAGGTGAATATCGTGGAATGAGGTTGAACTGTAGGGCGCTCTCTAGTGGAGATTTGGGGTAAACCCACGTCCACACAGCAGAAAATGATTGAAGAAAAACAAGTGATGAGATAGATGCAGATTTCAGAAAAGAGTGGACGTCATGTGGACATTTACCTGCTTCATGTCCTGATAGAAGAAAATCAGCTTCTTGGATCCATTTGCAGCGAAGAAGTCATCGATTAGACGGAACTGGAAGAATCAGACATGAATGATTCACACGTCCAACACTGATCGGCTCCTGGTTCTTCTTGTCAAAGAACCGACTGTGACGTTACCTTGTCGTCAGAGATAACAGCGTCCTCCACCTCCGCCTCGCCCAGTGTCCCAGCGTCGGCCAGCCGGCTGATCAAGTACTTATGTCGGGCGTCCAGCGTCCCTCGTCTCTCCTCCCTGATGGCTCTCGCTTGCTTCGCATTCTCTCTCCTCACCTCATTGGACAGCAGCGCCGTCCTTGTCCCCGACACCTGGACAGAAAATAGTTTAATATTGTAAGGCTGCATAGAGGAGGTCCTGAAGCTCTCACTTATCTCTGTGGTTGGTCTCCTCCACATCCACCAGGCTCTGTAGCTGCTACATGCTAAGCTATGTTCTGCAGATGTTCACAGATGTTGATCAGAGCAGAACAGTGAGCAGAGGAAACTCATGTTAACACCAGCAACTGTTTTCATGTTTGAAAAAAATATTCTGGCAAAAAATGCTTAATTATGCCTCATTACTGCAGCCATACACCAGGGGGCGATAGAGATGATTTGACAAACACTCACTGAGGTGGCGGCAGTCAGGGGCGGAGCAGCTGCCGGAGGAGACATGTTGATGGCTCTGGGATTCTGACCTCCGATTCGCCGGTGTCCTCTGCCAATCACATCTGGGGGTTTGAGAAACCAGTCACACCCTCACATCTGTGTTCTACATCTGTGTTTTATTTAACAGATATCTTTATTTTATCATTTGACAAACAGGCTGCTATGCTCACAAATAATGAATGTTCTTATAATCATTATCAGAAGTTGCAGGAGAAGTGGAAGTAAGTGAGTATTGGTCTTCTTGTTGTGTGCACCTCTGTGGAGAAGAAGCTGAGGAGGCCTGAGTTTGGTCAAAGCTGTGTCTGCTCCTCCTCCTTCCTCCTTCTCTTCCTCTTCCTCTCCACCAGGGCCGTCCACATTCTCCAGCCCGGGATGGAGGTTCAGTTCTGGGGCAGTCTGGTCTCCGGGTCGCCCTCCGGCCTGGAGCTCTAAGGAGCCGTTCAGTCCAGGATCAGATCTGTCGGCCGGGGGGGCATAGGACGTCGGATCCTTCTGTGAGAACTCAGAGTCTTCATCGTCCATCTGAGAGTGGACACATGACCTGTTTCACTTCCGGGTCTTTAACCTTTTCTTTCCCTGTTACTTTTCAAGTGATGACTTTTTTCCTGTTGCTTTTATTTGTCCTCTTTGTTAATAAAGTTATTATGATGATGCTATGACACATTTATTTGATCCTCATATTTTATTTAAGTAGATTTATTTTGAGGGGATTTTCATAACATTTAGAAACATATTTCCCTTCTTTCAATTTCAAAAAGCATTACGTTAAATGTTCACATTGTTTTTATATTTTTGTAACGATAAGGAAAGGGTCCATTGATCCAATCAGAGTGAGTTAAACCTCGAGCAGAGATATATTAGTGTTTAACTTTACTCCAATATTGGATAACATCCTCCACAACCGTTAAAGGTTCATTGGTAGAATGTAGTGACATCTGGTGGTGAAGGGTCATGTTGAAGCTGACCCCCCCCCCCCCCCCTTCAAACATGAAGGAGAACCTGTGGAAGCTTCAGTTGTCATAGAAACTCAAAAAGGACCTGCTCCTGATGTCAATATAAAGTATGTAAATATAAAGTATGTAAATATAAATGTCTCATTCTAAAGTAAAGAAAACAACAATTGGTACAATTAAGAAAACATCTCTAGTTTCTAACAATGGATCCTTTCACCGGAATTTTTCACATTCACGTTCAAATCTATAAAAAAACATCAGATTCACCTGAGTCTGAACAATATCAACCAATCAGTGAGACTTTAGATGATGACTCACCACGAAAACAGGTCAGAAACCGAGACAACCTGAGCTGCCCGAGTGCCTTTGAGCCACAGAGAGAGCGGCTGCAGAATGAGATGAAAGTTGATTGAGTGGCTGATGTGTCTGTTTGTGTGAGTGAGTGTCAGGGAAACAGAGAGAGAGAGAGAGAGAGAGAGAGAGAGAGAGAGGGATTAGTGTGTTTTGAGGAATCAGGAAGTAACTTGGTCCTGTGGAGTAGAAGTTTGACTGTCTCCATGGTTAACCTGACGGGGGGGGGGGGGGGTCTCCATGAGCACAGTAAAAAAACAAAACTAATATCTTGTGTTTATTTTTATATCTGTAAAATAACTTATATTTTGTTTCTCTTCTGTATGAACCTGAAGGATTTAATGAAATGAGCTGTTGAAGAGAGACATCATAAGATATCAAATGTTATTGATTGACATCACCATGTCAAAACAATGTAATGGCTTCTTCTGGGCTCATGCACCCCTTGAGTCCACAGACTCTAAACCAAGCAGCTCCTTCTCTCCTGAGGCCTGCAGGTCTTTCCTCTCAGGTCCAGTTCTCTCAGATGAGAGGGGTTTGACCTCAGAGCCTGAACAGCTGATCTCTGACAGACTGCAGAGACTCATCCTGAATAAACAACAAACAAACAAACATGAAGTCACTAATGATCCAATCAGATACGTCCTAATCAGTCTTTTCTAAAGAAGGAGCAGCGTGACTTTGTCCTGTTATCGTGGATCTATCACTCCGACCGGTCTCACATCTTTTCACCAGGTAGGACAGAGTTAGGGACGCATGGGGACAGAGGAGGGACGGGTCAGAACTAAACCTGTGACCGCTGACTCAGGGCTCCACCCATCAGGCTCCCGCTCAACCGGACCAGTCTGTGGGAAATGAGTCCCGCCCTCGATCGATCTAGCAAAGCAGAGGACAGAGAAACGAGTGCAACAATAAAATACAATTCAAGAGAGAATCTTGATGCATCATAGAAAGGAGACCTTTTCCAACCTTTACTGATCTGGTCTGGACTCACTGATCCGTCCTGCAGCTCCTCACAGCTGGGACCAGTCTCCGTCCACCCTGGGCTGATGTGTTGAACTTCTTTAGGTCCAAATCATCCAGAACCTGCTCGGACATCTGCAGCATGTCCTCCAAAAGGAGCCGCTGAGATGTCTTCACATGTAGAGGTGTGTCCTGACTCGTAGAAAACTCTGAGTCTCTGACAGTCAAACAGTGGTGATGTGTGAAACACTCACCGGCCTCAGGCTCCTCTTGTTAACTTGAGTTGTTTCCTCTTGAAGTCAAAATGGAGTCTGAAGTCAGGGACCCCCCCCCCCCCCCTCACCTGGTCACAGCTCAGGATGAGACGGACGATTCAGATACAAAAAGTCCCAAACTCTCCATGTTCCTTCAGCTTTGCACAATAAAAGTCCAGGTTGAAAGGATTTGGGTGAATGTGAGTGGACGAGCGACGTGTAAGCCCCGCCTCCCGCTCAGTGGCAGCCTTCCACTTTGTACACAGTAACTCCTTGTGTTTGTATTTGTTCTTATTACTTTTAATGTGTGTATTTCTACTAACAAACTAAACAAATGTCTTCAAATGGCTCCACTGTCTTTATTTACAGTCTTTGATCTTTATTTACAGTTTATGCTTGTTGCTTATTCTCTGTAAAGTTTTTAGAGAATTTTGTTTCAATTCTTTAATATGGTATTTCTAGGTTATTTTGAAAGGAATGTAAACCATCAGTGACTCACAAGGTTTGGTGTTAAATTAAGGCTGACAGATAGACACACAAATACACACACAGACAGACAGACACACACACAAATACACACACAGACAGACAGACACACACACACACACATACAGACAGACCGACAGACCGACAGACCGACAGACACACAAACACACACACACACAGACAGACAGACACACAAACACACACCATCCCCCTTCACACATGGTCCCCCGCACCCCCCCAACCCCCCATCCATTCAATCCATTGTCTCTGGGGGTGGGGGCGGGGGGGGGGTGTTTGATGGAGGGGTTGGGTGGGCTGGTGGGGGTTCCGGGGGGGGGGGGGGGGGGGTTCGGACATTTAAAGGAACACACCACAGTTTTTAACTCAGTTTTTTATGTTTTAATCTTCACTGTTTTACATGAAGTGTTTTATTCAACAGTTTATTTTCTGCATTTAAGAATAAATGTTTTCCAGGTTTTATAATTGATGCTGATTGAGTTTCTGTGTTGATGATTCGATCATTGATCCATGATCCTGATCGATTAGTGATGACTGACCACAGCTCCACACACTGGGATTAAAAGCTAAAGAATTCGATTTCTGTGTTTGAAAATCTGCAAATTAAAATCACTTATATCACCCGCCATCAGCAGGTCAGATGGTACACTCCACCCCCTCCACCTCCTCCACCCTCCTCTATTGAGCTGAATGAATGAAAGAGAGAGAGAGAGAGAGAGAGAGAGAGAGAGAGAGAGAGAGAGAGAGAGAGAGAGAGAGAGAGAGGTAGAGTCAGTGTGAGTTCCTGCAGAGCGACACATTCCTCTGGAGCAGATTTATTCTGTCACTTTATTCTGCTTCAGTAGAAACACACAAACTCTAACTCAGCTACTGAACAGTTAGTGGCTGCTAGTTTCAGGGTTAGTTAAAGAGTTTGTTCATTTTAGTTAGAGTTAGTCAAGTTTAGTTTTCAGTCTAACTTCAGAGATGAAGATTTTGATTTTGTTGCTGCTGATGGAGCAAACTGCAGCTCAGCAGAGAGGTGAGAAACTTCTACTGAGTTATACTGAGTTATACTGTCTTCTACTGAGTACTAATGTCTTCTACTGAGTTCTAATGTCTCTTTCTGAGTACTAATGTCTTCGACTGAGTTAAAATGTTTTCTACTGAGTTATAATGTCTCTTACTGAGTTATAATGTCTCTTACAGAGTTATAATGTCTCTTACTGATTTATAATGTCTCTTACAGAGTTATACTGTCTTCTACTGAGATATAATGTCTTCTAGTGAGTTCTAATGTCTCTTACTGAGTTATAATGTCTCTTACTGAGTTCTAATTATAGCACTGAGAAGCTGCAAAACAGAACTTTTCATCATAAATTATATAAACTATATAAATATCCATGTTTTTAGTTTATTTACTGAGATAAATTATTATTATTATTATTAATTATGTTTGATTCTTTTCTTAAAATAAGAAGCTGTTTAGAATCAGATTCTTCTTTAAATCTGTTTGATCACTTTCATCTGGGATCAATACACCAACTCATCAACTTGATCAAAGATCAGATTTTTACTTTATGAAAGATGATTTTTAAAACAACATTTTTAGCTAGCTCTGTTAGCACTAATACTGTATATGTTCGCAGTTAGCTCTGTTATTAGCTCTGTGACATGTACGACCTGAGATCTCATCAAAATGTATGCGTGGGTATTTTTTTAGGTCAAAAGAGGATTGAGATTGTTTGATTTGATTGGTTGATCCAGAGGAAATCAAATGGTTTGTTGATCTGTAAATTTAGTGTTAAATTGTTCAAATGAAAAAAGCTTCACACTGACACAAGCACTGGTTTGTGTCTGTGTTTAGTCTTGTGTTAATCTGTTCTCTTTACTGTCTGTGTGTGTGTTTGTGTGTCTGTTCACATGTTTTCATCATTTGATTCAGTTGGACTGTTTTACTTTACTTGTGTATCTTTGTGTGTTTGACTGTTGTCGAGCAGAGACGTGTCACAGATGGAAGCTGATTGGTCGACCTTTCAGGGGCTCACATATATTTTGTGGGAGAAGATTATTGTTTAGGTCAAAGTAAAGTCTGATCCTTAAGTATTTTAAAGATTAAAGAACCGACTCCCTCTTAATCATTAACTTTAATGATCGATCACTGATATCAGTGTTTGTGGTTAATCAACATATTCATGAGGCTCAGAGACTGTCCTGCTGAGAGACACAACATCTGTGTGTGTGTGTGTTAATTAGTGTTAACAATCACACTCCACCCTCTTCCTCTCTAACGCCGTAAAACCTCCCCCACACCATCACATTCAGACTCCACACAGTGCCTGTGTGTGTCTGTGTGTGTGTTAAACTCTCACACAGTCGAGAATAACACACACACTCACACACACACACTCACAGCTTGGACTCTTTTTGTCGATGACCTTCATTTGTTCTGAAGATAAAAAACAGACACAACAAAGTGAAGACTTCACTGTAAAAACTATTTGGTTTGAAAAGTTTCAAACAGTTTTCAGAAGTTCATCACAAACTGCTTTTAAGTGATGTCATCAGTCAGATCGATTATGATGAGTCACCGGAGACTTCCCCTGCAGGGAACCTGAAGCGTCTGAGTCAGCGTCTGAGTCAGCGTCTGAGATCAGTCTGGTCCTGCCTCTCAGCCAGTTCACGTCCTCTCCTTCTCTTCTCAGGTCTGTTTCCAGCCATCTTGAACCTGGCGAGTAACGCGGAGATCAGCAGCAACGCCACGTGTGGAGATCCAGAACCTGAGCTCTACTGTAAACTGGTGGAGCACGTTCACGGGAGAATCATCAAGAACTCGCACTGTCCCAGGTGTGACGCCAACTCAGTCCTCTCCAAAGGTACCAGAACCACAGAGTCCACCTTAAACCCAGTCCAGAACCAAAGAGTCCACCTTAAACACATACCAGAACCTTAGAGTCCACCTTAAACCCAGACCAGAACCAAAGAGTCCACCTTAACCCAGACCAGAACCACAGAGTCCACCTTAAACCCAGTCCAGAACCAAAGAGTCCACCTTAAACCCAGACCAGAACCACAGAGTCCACCTTAAACCCAGACCACAACCTTAGAGTCCACCTTAACCCAGACCAGAACCACAGAGTCCACCTTAAACCCAGTCCAGAACCAAAGAGTCCACCTTAAACCCAGACCAGAACCACAGAGTCCACCTTAAACCCAGTCCAGAACCAAAGAGTCCACCTTAAACCCAGACCAGAACCATAGAGTCCACCTTAAACCCAGTCCAGAACCACAGAGTCCACCTTAAACCCAGTCAAGAACCTTAGAGTCCACCTTAAACCCAGACCAGAACCACAGAGTCCACCTTAAACCCAGACCAGAACCACAGAGTCCACCTTAAACCCAGTCCAGAACCTTAGAGTCCACCTTAAACACATACCAGAACCTTAGAGTCCACCTTAAACCCAGAGCAGAACCACAGAGTCCACCTTAAACCCAGACCAGAACCACAGAGTCAACCTTAAACCCAGACCAGAATCTTAGAGTCCACTTTAAACCAAGACCAGAACCTTAGAGTCCACCTAAAACACAGACCAGGAAACAGAAAGATACAAATTCAAGTTCACTGGAAACAACGTGTGTGTTTGTGTGTGTTTGTGTGTGTGTTCTTCAGAACGTCATCCGATCACCAACGCCATCGATGGAACCAATCAGTGGTGGCAGAGTCCGAGCATCAAAAACGGACAACAGTTCCACTGGACCACCATCACACTGGATCTAAAACAGGTAACACACACACACACACACACACACACACACACACACACACACACACACACACACACACACAGAGACACACACACACACACGGCTCATGTTTCAGAAGAAAAGGATAAAAACACTGTAAAATACAAACACAAACAGTTACATGTGTAACCTGAGTTCTCTGAGTTACCTCTTCACATTTTCTCCTCAGATTTTTCAGGTCGCTTACATCATCATCAAGGCAGCTAACTCTCCTCGCCCAGGTACCACCTGTCTGTCTGCCTGACCTGTCTGTGTGTCTGACCTGTCTGACTGACCTGTCTGTGTCTCTGACCTGTCTGTCTGTCTGACTTATCTGTCTGACCTGTCTGTGTCTCTGACCTGTCTGACTGACCTGTCTGTGTCTCTGACCTGTCTGTCTGCCTGACCTGTCTGACTGACCTGTCTGTGTGTCTGACCTGTCTGACTGACCTGTCTGTGTCTCTGACCCGTCTGTCTGACCTGACTGTGTGTCTGACCTGTCTGTGTCTCTGACCTGTCTGTCTGACCTGTCTGTGTGTCTGACCTGTCTGTGTCTCTGACCTGTCTGTGTCTCTGACCTGTCTGTCTGACCTGTCTGTGTGTCTGACCTGTCTGTGTCTCTGACCTGTCTGTGTCTCTGACCTGTCTGACTGACCTGTCTGTCTGTCTGACCTGTCTGTCTGACCTGTCTGTGTCTCTGACCTGTCTGTTTCTCTGACCTGTCTGACTTACCTGTCTGTGTCTCTGACCTGTCTGTCTATCTGACCCGTCTGTCTGACCTGTCTGTGTCTCTGACCTGTCTGTTTCTCTGACCTGTCTGACTGACCTGTCTGTGTCTCTGACCTGTCTGTGTCTCTGACCCGTCTGTGTCTCTGACCTGTCTGACTGACCTGTCTGTGTCTCTGACCTGTCTGTTTCTCTGACCCGTCTGTGTCTCTGACCTGTCTGACTGACCTGTATGTGTCTCTGACCTGTCTATGTCTCTGACCCGTCTGTGTCTCTGACCTGTCTGTGTCTCTGAACTGTCTGTGTCTCTGACCTGTCTGTGTCTCTGACCTGTCTGACTGACCTGTCTGTGTCTCTGACCTGTCTGTCTGTCTGACCCGTCTGTCTGACCTGTATGTGTCTCTGACCTGTCTGTGTCTCTGACCTGTCTGTGTCTCTGACCCGTCTGTGTCTCTGACCTGTCTGTGTCTCTGACCTGTCTGTCTGACCGACCCGTCTGTCTCTCAGGTAACTGGATCCTGGAGCGCTCTCTGGATGGTGTGACCTTTGACCCCTGGCAGTATTATGCCATCAGTGACACTGAGTGTTTGACCCGTTACAACATCACACCGAGACGCGGACCCCCGACCTACAAGAGCGACACCGAGGTCATCTGCACGTCCTACTACTCCCGCCTGAACCCCCTGGAGCACGGAGAGGTGAGACCATGTCTGTAACTGTCTGTCTGCTTGTATGACAAACTGCTGCAGACCGAACCCACTGAAGCACGATGAGGTGAGACAGGTTTTCTGTGCCTGTCTCACCCCGTATCACTGTGTCCCTCACTGACCGTCTCTGTCTACCTGTCTGTCTGTCAGATTCACACCTCCCTGATAAACGGGCGACCCAGTGCAGATGACCTGACGTCGGTTCTCCTGAACTTCACGTCGGCTCGTTACATCCGCCTGAGGCTCCAGCGAATCAGAACGCTGAACGCCGACCTCATGACCCTGAGCGACCGCGACCCCCGAGAGATCGACCCCATCGTCACCCGGAGGGTGAGACAGAGAGACAGTGCAAATAATGTTCATTTATTATCTTTATTATATACATTTTTCATTACATTTATAATATTTATTTTGTTTTCATATTTGAATTCATAATTATATGTAATATATCCTTCACTGAACTTTGTACCTGTTTGTTTTCTCAGTATTATTACTCCATCAAAGACGTCTCAGTGGGGGGGATGTGTATCTGCTATGGACACGCTAAGAGCTGTCCCCTGGACCCGGACACCAAGGTGACCTGTCTGTCTGACTGGAGCTGTCTGTCTGCTGCTGAAATGTTTCCCTGGACTTATATCTGTGTGTGTGTGTGTGTGTGTGTGTGTGTGTGTGTGTGTGTGTGTGTGTGTGCAGAGGCTGAAGTGTGTGTGTGAACACAACACCTGTGGAGAGAGCTGCAATCAGTGTTGCCCTGGTTACCACCAGGAGCCATGGCAACCAGGAACTGTCTCTGAGGGAAACAATTGTGAAAGTAAGAACCTGTCTGTCTCTCACCTGTCTGTGTCTCACCTGTCTGTCTCTCACCTGTCTGTGTCTCACCTGTCTGTGTCTCACCTGTCTGTGTCTCACCTGTCTGTCTCTCACCTGTCTGTGTCTCACCTGTCTGTCTCTCACCTGTCTGTCTCTCACCTGTCTGTCTCTCACCTGTCTGTGTCTCACCTGTCTGTCTCTCACCTGTCTGTGTCTCACCTGTCTGTCTCTCACCTGTCTGTCTCTCACCTGTCTGTGTCTCACCTGTCTGTCTCTCACCTGTCTGTCTCTCACCTGTCTGTGTCTCACCTGTCTGTCTGTCACTCACCTGTCTCCCTCTCACCGGTCTCCCTCTGACCTGTCTGTCTCTCACCGGTCTCCCTCTCACCTGTCTCCCTCTCACCTGTCTCCCTCTCACCTGTCTGTCTCTCCCCGGTCTCCCTCTCACCTGTCTGTCTCTCACCTGTCTCCCTCTCACCTGTCTGTCTCTCCCCGGTCTCCCTCTCACCTGTCTGTCTCTCCCCGGTCTCCCTCTCACCTGTCTGTCTCTCCCCGGTCTCCCTCTCACCTGTCTGTCTCTCACCGGTCTCCCTCTCACCTGTCTCCCTCTCACCTGTCTGTCTCTCCCCGGTCTCCCTCTCACCTGTCTGTCTCTCCCCGGTCTCCCTCTCACCTGTCTGTCTCTCACCGGTCTCCCTCTCACCTGTCTGTCTCTCACCGGTCTCCCCCTCACCTGTCTCCCTCTCACCTGTCTGTCTCTCAGGGTGTAACTGTCACAACAAAGCAGTCGACTGTCTCTTCAATCAAACCGTGTCCGACCTCTTGTTGAGTTTAAACACTCGTGGCGTTCGTCATGGAGGCGGAGTTTGTTCCAACTGTCAACAAAACACGGCCGGCATCAACTGTGAGATGTGTCGAGACGAATACTACCGACCTGCGGAGGTACACAAAACAAACCACACACAAATAAAAAAGCACATAAATGGATTGTTTGTATTTATTGTGTGTGTGTGTGTGTGTGTGTGTGTGTGTGTGTGTAGGTTTCTCCATATTCAGATTTTCCGTGTCTTCAGTGTAACTGTGACCTCAGAGGATCAAAGTCTTCAGTCTGCAGCCGTGACGACTCACAGTCAGGTTAGTGTGTGTGAGTGTGTGTGTCTGTTTGGGACTGTGTGTAATGCAGCTCAAAAAGAGACTAACTCAGTGTGTGTGTGTGTGTTCAGGTGTGTCTGCAGGTCAGTGTGTGTGCCACGAGGGTTTCGCAGGTCGACAGTGTGACCGTTGTGCGTTTGGATACAGAGATTTCCCTCGATGTGTGCGTTGTGAGTGTGACCTTTCAGGAAGCACCAACTCCGACCCCTGCAGCCCCTGCATCTGCAAGGTAACGTGACATCATCAAGGGGGCGGGGGCACCTGCAGCTTTACTGCTCAGCTCCGTTCACACCTAGTGAAACGTTTGTTCCACCTTTGACCTCTGACCTGTTCCTCAGATGAACGTGATGGGAGCTCACTGCGACCTCTGTAAACCAGGTTTCTACAACCTGAACCACCACAACCCCCTCGGCTGCACCGACTGCTTCTGCTTCGGGGTTTCTGACGTGTGTGAGAGCGCCACCTGGTCCACAGCTCAGGTAACACACCAAACAACACAGATCAGTACCTCACCTGTACTGACTCACTCCTGTACTGACTCACACCTGTACTGACTCACACCTGAACTGACTCACACCTGAACTGACTCACACCTGTACTGACTCACACCTTCACTGACTCACTCCTGCACTAACTCACACCTGAACTGACTCAAACCTGCACTGACTCACACCTATACTGACTCACTCCTGCACTAACTCACACCTGAACTGACTCACACCTGCACTGACTCACACCTGTACTGACTCACACCTGCACTAACTCACACCTGAACTGACTCACACCTGCACTGACTCACACCTGTACTGACTCACTCCTGCACTAACTCACACCTGAACTGACTCACACCTGTACTGACTCACACCTTCACTGACTCACTCCTGCACTAACTCACACCTGAACTGACTCACACCTGTACTGACTCACACCTGCACTGACTCACACCTTCACTGACTCACACCTGAACTGACTCACACCTGTACTGACTCACACCTGCACTAACTCACAGCTGCACTGACTCACACCTTCACTGACTCACTCCTGCACTAACTCACACCTGAACTGACTCACACCTGTACTGACTCACACCTGAACTGACTCACACCTGAACTGACTCACACCTGTACTGACTCACACCTGAGCTGACTCACACCTGTACTGACTCACACCTGAACTGACTCACACCTGTACTGACTCACACCTGTACTGACTCACTCCTGCACTGACTCACACCTGAACTGACTCACAACTGTACTGACTCACACCTGTACTGACTCACACCTGAACTGACTCACAACTGTACTGACTCACACCTGAACTGACTCACACCTGAACTGACTCACACCTGAACTGACTCACACCTGAACTGACTCACACCTGAACTGACTCACACCTGCACTGACTCACACCTGTACTGACTCACTCCTGAACTGACTCACACCTGAACTGACTCACACCTGAACTGACTCACACCTGCACTGACTCACACCTCTACTGACTCACACCTGCACTGACTCACACCTGAACTGACTCACACCTGTACTGACTCACACCTGCACTGACTCACACCTGTACTGACTCACACCTGAACTGACTCACACCTGTACTGACTCACACCTGAACTGAGTCACACCTGAACTGACTCACACCTGTACTGACTCACACCTGAACTGACTCACACTTTAACTGACTCACAACTGTACTGACTCACACCTGAACTGACTCACACCTGAACTGACTCACACCTGAACTGACTCACACCTGTACTGACTCACTCCTGCACTAACTCACACCTGAACTGACTCACACCTGAACTGACTCACACCTATGTTCGGGTAACACATCGTTATTTATATCATATCTTATTTTCAGGTGTTTCATACTGAGGCTTGGCTCCGCCCCTCTCAGTCCCCCTACACCCCCCCTTCTTTAAATGGCAACGAGCTCTTTCTCCCTGGCAACACCTCGTCTGGCCACGCCCACCAGGAAGTGCTTACCTGGGCAGCACCGGCTGGTTTCCTAGGCAACAAGGTTGGCTATATTTCCCTTATTCTTTGAACAACAGCATGAAGGCGTCTGTCTCTCTGACTTCCTGTCTGTCCGTGTGTCTCTCTCACTTCCTGTCTGTCTGTGTGTCTCTCTGACTTCCTGTCTGTCCGTCTGTCTCTCTGACTTCCTGTCTGTCCGTCTGTCTCTCTGACTTCCTGTCTGTCCGTCTGTCTCTCTGACTTCCTGTCTGTCCGTCCACAGCTCTTGTCTTACGGAGGTTACCTGAACTACTCGGTGGCCTATGACGTGACATTGGATAATGAAGACCACTCTATACCCGCCCACTGTGACATCATCATCGAGGTGAGAAAATCTGTCTGTCTGTCTGTCTGTGTGTCTGTCTGTCTGTCTGTCTGTCTGTGTGTCTGTCTGTCTGTGTGTCTGTCTGTCTGTCTGTCTGTCTGTCTGTCTGTCTCTCGTTTCAGATACAAACTACAGTCATATTATCTGAAAGAAGTCCAGCCCCCAGACTGACCTGATTCTCTGTCTCGTCTCCAGGGTAGGGGACAGACTCTTCGTCTCTCCCCCCCCCTCGTCCTCGTCCTCTCCCCGCTGGCCGAGCACTCTGTTTCCGTGGCAATGCTCCCTCAGAAGTTCGTGGACGGTCAGACGGGTGTCCCGGTTCCCCGGGACGACCTGCTGTCTGTCCTCTACCATGTGACGTCCCTGACGGTCAGAGTTCACCTGAACAACTCCGCCAACTGGCCCATTCGGTGAGGAGCAGTAATCTGATTACACCCAACAGAGTAATCTGGTAGTATGTAACAAAGTGCGTTACAGCTGCTGGTTCACAGCTGCAGTGCCCCCTGGTGGTCAGGTGTATTAAACGTCTCGCTCTTCAGTCTCAGGTCGGTGTCTCTGGACGTCGCCGACTCTGAGTCCGTCTCTGGCGTTCAAGCTGTTGCCGTGGAGACGTGTGAATGTCCGTGGGGCTACAGCGGCACTTCCTGTGAGGTTGGTTATTAAATATCATCATTAAGTTTATTATTGTTAGTTTGACTGAAGGTTTTTAAGGATGATAACCACTCGGCTGTTTGTGTTTCAGACGTGTCTCCCAGGGTACTACAGAGTGGGCGGAGTCTTGTTTGGAGGGAACTGTATGCAGTGCGAGTGTAACGACCACGCTACCGAGTGCGACTTCAACGGAGTTTGTTTGGTGAGTGTAAACAAAATCAATCAACAACAATTTTGAAAAGTAAATAAACTTCGATTAGAAAGAATTTTCAATAAAGTTTTTCGGGAAAAAAACTTTTTTATAGTGCAGTTATGTTTCTCTACCTGTCTCACTCTGACCTGTCTCTCTACCTGTCTCTCTGACCTGTCTGTCTGACCTGTTTCATTCTGACATGTCTCTCTGACCTGTCATTCTGACCTGTCTCACTCTGACCTGTCTCACTCTGACCTGTCCCTCTGACCTGTCCCTCTGACCTGTCTCTCTGACCTGTCTCTCTGACCTGTCTCTCTGACCTGTCTGTCTGACCTGTCTCTCTACCTGTCTCTCTGACCTGTCTGTCTGACCTGTCTCTCTGACCTGTCTCTCTGACCTGACTCACTCTGACCTGTCATTCTGACCTGTCTCACTCTGACCTGTCTCACTCTGACCTGTCCCTCTGACCTGTCTCTCTGACCTGACTCTCTGACCAGTCTCATTCTGACATGTCTCTCTGACCTGTCTCTCTGACCTGTCTCACTCTGACCTGTCTGTCTCTCAGGGTTGTACTCACAACACCACAGGTCCTCACTGTGATCAGTGTCTCCCTGGCTTCTATGGCGACCCTGCAGAGGGGACAGACAGTGACTGTCGGTTGTGTCCGTGTCCTCTGACAGAACCGTCCAACAGGTGAGTCTTCACACCCGAGTCAAACTAAAACTTTATAAGTTACAGACATTTTATTGTTTGTGAGTGTGAATATTTATTAATATTTTAAATTATTTAAATGTGTGTGTGTGTGTGTGTGTGTGTGTTTGTGTGTGTGTTTGTGTGAGTCAGTTTCAGTCCCACCTGCATGTTGGAGTCATCAGGTCAGGTGTCATGTGACCAGTGTCAGGACGGATACACGGGGTCAAACTGTGAGAGGTGAGGTCGACGGGTCAGGGGTCAGGGGTCAGGGGTCATGGCTTTTTAATCTTCTCTTCTGTGTGTGTGTTATAAGTCGTACTGTTTTGGAGGGTCGGGTTGTGGTTAGCTATGAGTCACAATAAAACAACCTTATGACGAGTCAGAGGTCAGAGGTCGTGCTTGTGGAGCGACTGTAACACCTGCAGTTGTGTTTCCAGGTGTGCCAGTGGTCACTATGGTAACCCTCAGACGGTGGGCGGGGCCTGTGTTCGCTGCGACTGTAACGGAAACGAGGACGTCACGGAGACGGGACGCTGTGACATCATCACCGGGGAATGTCTGCGTTGCCTCGGTAACACGACTGGTAGACACTGTGAGGTCTGTCAGCCTGGTTACTATGGAGACGCCGTGCACGCCAAAGACTGTCGGGGTGAGACACACACAAACACACACACACACACACACACACACACACACACACACAACACACACTCACACACACACACATTAGTCTTGTGAGTGTAACAGCAGGAATGTTGATCTTTTCAAATCCAGATTAGATCCAACCTCTAACCTCTTTGGTTGTGTGTGTGTGTGTGTGTTTGTATTTTCAACAAACTTGTTGAGGAATGTATCGTAACTTTTGAAGCTGATCGGTCAATCCTCAAATAATCAGTGAACAACAACCAGATCAATATTTAGACAAACATTAATAATATTTTCACAAAGATGTTGATTATAAATCGAGGAAGTTTGATTTACACGTTTTTCAAAGTCGTGTTCCTTTTTTTTTAAAGATAATAGAAAACATCATTGTAAAGTTGTGTCCGCTCAGACCACAGACTCATGGGAACTGTGGAGGGAGGGCGTGGCTTGTGTTGTGTAGGTGGGGTCTCCTGTCTGATTTACAGTGGGTCTCTCTCTCTCTCTCTCTCTCTCTCTCTCTCTCTCTCTCTCTCTCTCTCTCTCTCTCTCTCTCTCTCTCTCTCTCTCTCTCTCTCTCTCTCTCTCTCTCTCAGAGTGTGGCTGTGTCAGTGGCGCCCTCTCCGGTGTTTGTGATGTCACAACAGGTCAATGTACATGCAGAGAAAAAGTGACTGGACAAACCTGTGACCGTTGTCAGGTGAGACATACACAGACACGCACACGTACATTGACACACACACAGACACACACACACACACACACACACAGACACACACATTCACGTGTGGGCTGATATACGTTTTTTGTTTTCAGTCTGGGTTCTTCGGGCTGCAGAGTGGGCGGGGCTGCAGGGCTTGTAACTGTAGCCAATCTGGATCTCTCTCTGAGTCATGTGACGAGGCCGGCCGGTGCCGGTGTGTGGTGGGCGTCGCCGGAGACACATGTGACCGCTGCCATCGGGGATACTATGGTTTCCACGGCCACGGATGCACTGGTAAATAGACAGAAATCAAACCACGGTCAGCTGATCACTTGTTGATGCTCATCTCTGATTGGCTGTGTGTTCTATTTGTTAACCAGCATGCACCTGTGATCACACCGGTGGGAACTGTAACCCTGACAACGGAGAGTGCATCTGCCCAATTCACACAGAGGGAGACACATGTGACAGGTGTGAGACAGGTCACTGGGGTCACGACCTCACCACAGGCTGCAAGGTACACACACACACACACTCACACACTCACACTCACACACTCACGCACACACTCACACTCACACACACACACACACACTCAGGTGTGACACTAACCTCTTGCTCTCCTCAGCCATGCAGTTGCAGCACAGCAGGAAGCTCCGCCCCTCAGTGTGATGTCATGAGCGGTCAGTGTCCGTGCAGGGGGGGGTTCTCTGGTAGGTCATGTGAGCAGTGTGCACCTGGTCACCATGGCTACCCGGTGTGCGCGGCATGTGGCTGTGACTTGTCGGGAACAGAAGAGACGTTGTGTAACACGACGCTCGGAGTGTGCGACTGTCGACAAACTGGAGAGTGTTTGTGCAAGGTAAAGTCTCTTTAGTGCTCCCTAGTGGCAGCTGAGGTAAACTACACGTCATCAGTTAACCATCAGTAAACACGTGTGTGCGTGTGCAGGTGGGCGTGTCGGGGCGGCGCTGTGAGGAGTGCGTGTCCGGTTGGTTCGGGTTGTCGACCTTGAATCCAGACGGCTGCTCGAAGTGTTTCTGTTCAGGTCTGAGTCGAGTGTGTGAAGAGAAGGGAGGACTGAGCAGAACCCCCGTGAGTACATCCAGTGTAGATCTATATATATATATTAATATGTACTGTATAGACACACACTGTACATGTAGTTTATAGACGCCCTGTATAATATAACACATATTAACCCATCTCTCTCTCTCTCTCTCTCTCTCTCTCTCTCTCTCTCAGATCACCCTGGATCACTCTCCTGCTCTCTTGTCATTGGTCAGTCAGTCGAACCTGCAGGGTGTGGTATCTGGAGTTTACCAGCAGGGCGGCGGCGACATGCTACTTGACACCCGGCATCTTAACATCAGTAGACTCACTGGCCCCCTCTACTGGAGACTGCCCGCCCAGTTCGAAGGCACCAAGGTACTGACCTTTAACCTTTAGAAGTTACAGTCTTTACACAATGGCTGTGCGAGCGATATACATCATTATAAATAAATATATACCAGTCCTCCTTAAACCATATCCAGCTGTGATGTGGTGAGAGGTGGGGGACACCTGTCTGTCTCTAACCTGTCCCTCTATGACGTGGCGTTTTGTGTAGCTGATGTCCTACGGCGGACTGTTGTCTTACATCATCACCTTCTATGCTGAAGACGGTATGGGACTGTCCAATCAGGAGCCTCAGGTTCTGATGAGGGGCGGGACTCTGAGGAAGCTTGTCATATACACTGACATGGTTGCCCCTAGCAATGGCATCACCACTCAGCATGACATCAGGATGACAGAGGTACAGCTGCAAGGCATCCTGGGAAATGAAGGGAAGAGAATGCCATATATAAATCTTACCTGCGACAGTGTATCATAATGTGTGTGTTTGTTTGTGTGTTTGTGTGTTACAGCACAAATGGAAGTACTTTAACTCGGTTTCAGAGAAGGCGGTGAGTCACTCTGACTTCATGTCCGTCCTCAGTAGCGTCCAGTACGTCCTCATCAAAGCTTCATATGGGACCAGGCTCCAGCAGAGCAGGTACTTTATACACATGCACATCATACATATACACTTATAAATTTATATATATGTGTTGTATTATATTTTACCTTCACTTCATTGGTCAGTTTCTCTTTGCAGACTTGTCATCATGCTTCTTTATCATTTCCTGTTGTCAGGATCTCTAACATCAGCATGGAGACAGCGAAGGAGGTGGAGTCAGAGGAAGGGTCAGAGGTCACGGGGGGTGTGGCCAGACTCATCGAGTCCTGCATTTGTCCACCTGGATACATGGGACTGTCCTGTCAGGTAACGATTAATGAAACCATGTGAGCCTGAGGCAGCTGATCAGGACCTGTCTGTCTCTCTCTCTGACCTGTCTCTCTCTCTTCTCTGACCTGTCTCTCTCTCTTCTCTGACCTGTCTGTCTGCAGGAGTGTGCAGCAGGTTATTTCCGTCAGCCTCAGTCAGAGTTGTCACGTCAGAGTCAGAAGTTGATGTTTGTTCGTCCGTGTGTTCGATGTCGCTGCAACAACCACAGTGAGCGCTGTGACACGGAGACTGGAGAGTGTCAGGTAACACGCTTACACCCAACAAGACACGCTAACACAGCACAGCACGCGAAAGCACATGCTAACACACAACAACACATTACAACACACGTCAACAAACGCTAACAGACGTCCACAGATGCTAACACATGCTGAAACACAACAACATATGCTTACACATGACAACACATCCAAACATATGTTAAAACATGTCAGCAAAAGCTAAAACACAGCAACAAATCATAACACATGCTAACCAACATTAACAGAGTCCAACACATTTTGACAGACAACGACATCCTAACACTTGTTAACTTACGCTATAACACATGTCAACAAAGGCTTACACACTCTAACATACACTAACACACGACAACACATTCTAACAGTTGTTAACTTTTTCAGGACTGCAAGCTACACACCAGCGGGCGAAGCTGTGAGCGGTGTGCCCCAGGGTATTATGGGAATGTCAGTGGCTCAATCAGTGACTGTTCACTTTGTGCCTGCCCCCTACGGGACAACAGGTAACACTACACACTGATTATTTATTGATGGGACTAATTTTATTTTATGTCACTAATCTGAGCTGTGTTGTGTAGTTTCAGTCCGACTTGTGAGTCACATGGAGCGGTCGGGGACTTTCGCTGCAGCGCCTGTCAGACGGGATATGAGGGGAGATACTGTGAGAGGTGAGTAAATCCATCAGGCTGTGACGTCAGGCTGTGACGTCAGGCTGTGACATCACGCTGTGACATCACGCTGTGACATCAGGCTGTGACATCAGGCTGTGACATCACGCTGTGACATCACGCTGTGACGTCAGGCTGTGACATCACACTGTGACATCACGCTGTGACATCACGCTGTGACGTCAGGCTGTGACATCACACTGTGACATCACGCTGTGACATCAGGCTGTGACATCACGCTGTGACATCAGGCTGTGACATCAGGCTGTGACATCACGCTGTGACATCAGGCTGTGACATCAGGCTGTGACATCAGGCTGTGACATCACGCTGTGACATCACGCTGTGACGTCAGGCTGTGACGTCAGGCTGTGACATCAGGCTGTGACATCACGCTGTGACATCACGCTGTGACGTCAGGCTGTGACATCAGGCTGTGACATCAGGCTGTGACATCACGCTGTGACATCAGGCTGTGACATCAGGCTGTGACGTCAGGCTGTGACGTCAGGCTGTGACATCAGGCTGTGACATCAGGCTGTGACATCAGGCTGTGACATCACACTGTGACATCACGCTGTGACGTCAGGCTGTGACGTCAGGCTGTGACATCAGGCTGTGACATCACACTGTGACATCACGCTGTGACATCAGGCTGTGACATCACGCTGTGACATCAGGCTGTGACATCAGGCTGTGACATCACACTGTGACATCACGCTGTGACGTCAGGCTGTGACATCACGCTGTGACATCAGGCTGTGACATCACACTGTGACATCACGCTGTGACATCATGCTGTGACATCACGCTGTGACATCAGGCTGTGACATCACACTGTGACATCACGCTGTGACGTCAGGCTGTGACATCACACTGTGACATCACGCTGTGACATCAGGCTGTGACATCACGCTGTGACGTCAGGCTGTGACATCACGCTGTGACATCAGGCTGTGACATCACGCTGTGACATCAGGCTGTGACATCACGCTGTGACATCAGGCTGTGACATCAGGCTGTGACATCAGGCTGTAACTTCAGGCTGTAACTTCAGGCTGTGACATCACGCTGTGACATCAGGCTGTGACATCAGGCTGTGACATCACGCTGTCATCCTGCAGGTGTTCTGTTGGTTACTACGGTAGCCCCTCATCACAAGGAGGGAGGTGTTCTCAGTGCACATGCAGCAGGTGGGGCTCCGCCCACTCATTGTGCGGCGCACAGACAGGACAGTGTGAGTGTAATCCTGGGGTCAAAGGTCAATCATGTGACCAGTGTGACGAGAGACACATCCTGCAGGGAGGAGAGTGTGTTTGTGAGTATTAACACACACACACACACATGTTGCTTGTTGCTTGTTGTCAGAGGTGAACAATGTGTGTGTTTAAACTCCAGCATGTGACGATGAGTGCACCGGCGTTCTGCTGACTGACCTGGACCAACTGCACGTCCACTTCCTGTCTGTCAATGTGAGCGGTGTTACCTTTGCACCATACCGCCAGCTGGTGGTGCTAGAGAACCAGACCAGAGACATGCAGGTACAGACATAAACAACCAATCAGAGCTCAGCTACCAGCAGCACGCAGCCTGATGATGTCATGTAACATGTTTCTGGTTTGTTCAGGTGATTTCATCGGAGAAAAGTTCCGTCGGTGTCCACGTGTCCAGAGTCAAAGACGAGTTGAGTCATGTGACCTCTGACCTCAGAGCGTTACTACCGCAGGTAACAGGCCAGCTTACGTTTACTAACTTACTAACCTGTGGAGGGTTATTTATGCATATTGCTTACATTATTATGATTATTATTTAATAAAGATGATATTATTATTGATTATTGATGAAGAAAGGTCCTATCTCTGGTCTCTTCCTCAATCAGGTCACACGTCTGTCTCACCACATGAAGGAGGTGGACCTGTCTATCAACAACAGCCTCTCCCAGGGTGCACTGCTGCTGCAGAGGATCAGCAGCCTTCAAGACAGTATTCAGGGTAAAAGAACCCTCCAACATCACATAGAGACATAAACAACACGGTACACATGATGATGTGAAACTACTCTGACATCTGATTGGTACAGTGCTACTGAAGGAGGCGGAGCATCTGAACCAGACCACAGAGGAGGAGCCTGGATCAGCCAATCAGACACAACATTTGGAGGAGTTAGAATTCATGCTGGAAAGCATGAGAGCCGTCGATCTACAGGCGGCCAACGCCACAGCTCATCAGGAGCTCAGGTGCGTTTGATAAAAACTTCAATATGATTGTGGAAAATATTTGTTTCATCTTTATCCTGAAGTTTCAAATAAATTTTATTCTGATGTGGTTCTCTCTCTCTGCAGCCTATCAGAGTCTCTCGCTGACTCGCTGCAGGTGGACTTCCTGTCCAGCAGGGGGCAGATGGACAACAGGCTTCGCCTCCTCTCCAACTCCCTCACCAATGCCACGGAAACGCTGCAAAACGCACACATGCACTTAAACAGTGCTACACAACGAAACACAGATACACACAATCTGCTGAACAACACACACACTCTGCTGCCCCAATACCAGGTACACACACACACACACACACAGACATACACACACACAGACATACACACACACACACACACACACAGACATACACACACACAAACTGTTGCTATTGCCTGCTGATTAACTGTCTCTCTGTCTCTCTCTGTCTGTCTCTGTCTGTCTGTCTGTCTATCTCTGTCTGTCTCTCTGTCTGTCTGTCTCTCTCTGTCTGTCTGTCTGTCTCTCTCTCTCTGTCTGTCTCTCTCTGTCTGTCTGTCTGTCTCTCTCTCTCTGTCTGTCTCTCTCAGTCTGTCCATCAGCATCTGACAGACGAGTGTCTCTCTGTCGAGGGAGTGATGGAGGAGAATCAGCTGATGTTGGACGACAGCATCAGTTTGATAAATGACTTAACAAACACAACCACAGTGAGACAAACACTTTATATGGAATAAATCAACAACAGTAACAACAACAATCACATAACAAACACTAACTCACGTGTCCAGCAGGTGGAGGTGTTGGCCGGTCAGCTGGATCAGTGGCGCCCCCTGTTGAGGGAACAGGTGGACAGTTTGGTAGTTGGACTTAAGATGACAGATGCTCTGGAGAATGTTTACCGTGCAGAGAACCACGCCCATCAACTACAGAGCCACGCCCACTCCCTGCACAGGTAACTGTGTGTGTGTGTGTGTGTGTGTGTGTGTTTGTCTGTGTGTATGTGTGTATGTGTGCTTCTGACATTAACATTCAAATAAACCTCTCTGTTCTCAGCTCTCTGTTGTCAGTGTGTAACATGTCCCTGAATGGAACCCAATTGGCCCAGATGGATAGTGACATCACAGAGCGAGTTGAGTCCGCCCAGCAGGTGGCATCGGTTGCCTATGTCTCCGCCTCCCACGCTCTCAATATGGTACTAAGACAGGAAACACTCATGATGACATCACGGTCCATCAAGACTAATCTGTTCATTCAGAATAACAACGAGCAGCATTTTGACACACGTCTGATTTCTGTTACAGACCGCCCAATCAGAGCCGCCGCTGTCCCAGGACGTCAGAGCCAATCAGAACATCAGCTCCGCTGTTTTACAAGAGAGTCGACGAACCAATGAGACAGTTGAAGGTGTGTGTACCTGTGTGTGTACCTGTGTGTTTACCTGAGTGTTTACCTGTGTGTTTACCTGTGTGTGTACCTGTGTGTGTACCTGTGTGTTTACCTGTGTGTGTACCTGTGTGTGTACCTGTGTGTTTACCTGTGTGTTTACCTGTGTGTTTACCTGTGTGTTTACCTGTGTGTTTACCTGAGTGTTTACCTGAGTGTTTACCTGAGTGTTTACCTGTGTGTGTACCTGTGTGTGTACCTGTGTGTTTACCTGTGTGTTTACCTGAGTGTGTACCTGTGTGTTTACCTGTGTGTTTACCTGTGTGTGTACCTGTGTGTGTACCTGTGTGTTTACCTGAGTGTTTACCTGTGTGTTTACCTGTGTGTTTACCTGTGTGTACCTGTGTGTGTACCTGTGTGTTTACCTGTGTGTTTACCTGTGTGTTTACCTGTGTGTGTACCTGAGTGTTTACCTGAGTGTGTACCTGTGTGTGTACCTGTGTGTGTACCTGTGTGTTTACCTGTGCACACATTAAGACATAACTAACGCACATCTCTCTTCCAGACCTGCAGCTGAAGGTCTCCCTGGTCACCAGCAGACTGGGACTTATCAGAGACAGTGTCCGTAACTCCAGCCTCCTCCTCCGTCAGCCAATCAGAGAGCTGCAGAGTCTCTCTAACGGTCAGTAGCTTCAGGCGATGCCTCATTCAATACGACAGGATGATGTGTTGATTGTTGATCGTTTTTTTTCTTCCACCAGGTTCATCTGTGTCACTGCAGCAGGCTCAGCTTCGGACTGCAGCAGTACACTCTGGCCTGCAGGTGGCACTGCAGCAGCTGGAGAGACTCAAAGATCAGCTGCAGGATTCTTCTTCTGTGGTAGAGAACACAGTCAAAGCAGTGACAGAGACCAACCAGCTGGTGGCGCACACAGACACTGCTGGTACGTCAACAAAGTCTTATCAGTTGAATTTACAAAATAACCCTCTTGTAATACTGGCTTCTCCCATTTTCTCTGTGTTCAGCCAATGATGCGCAGCGTAAGCTTGAGGAGGCGGAGCATCGTACGGAGCATCTGATGGAGCGCATAAAGCCACTGAGCATTCTGGGAGAAACCCTGAGCCGCAATCTTTCGGACATCAGGGAGCTGATCGATCAGGCTCGTCGACAGGCTGCTTCGGTACATGAACACAGACACGTGCTCTGATCAGACCATGATGATCCTGTAAAACCACTTCCTCATGTAAAACGATGATGATGATGGTTTTGATGATGTCATCAGATAAAGGTGGCGGTGCAGGCGGACAGAGACTGTGTTCGATCCTACAAACCTCAGATTGACTCCAGCAACTTCAACACTCTGAGTCTGATTCTGAAGACGACGAGTAAAGACAACCTGCTCTTCTACCTGGGCGGCATCACCACAGTAATAACACTGACACACACACACACACACACACACACACACACACACACACACACACAAACACAAAAATGTCTTATCATCATAACAGGTAACTTTCATTATTTGATCTCAGTTTTTTAACTGGACCATGTAAACTTACCATTTGTGAACGTCCTTGTGTGCTCAGGTGGACTACCTCGCTGTAGAGATGCATGCTGGGAAGGTTTCTCTGCTCTGGGATTTGGGGTCAGGAACTAACAAACTGGAGCTTCCTGGACTCGACATAACCAACAACAGGTGGACCAGAATCAACGCTACACGGTAACTACACGCCAACACACTGATCACATGATCACCAAGCATCACAATCATCAAGGATCATGTGTCTGAAAAAGCAGATGAATTAATAACTTGGTTACAACAGTTAGTTAAACTCTTCCTCCGGACTGGTTAGTATCAGTCAGGACTAGTTAGTGATGGTCTGTGTGATGTCACGTCCTCAGGTTCGGGGCGCAGGTGTCTCTGTCCGTCCACCAGCTGGACTCGGAGGTGTCCCTGATGCCCACGGTCACAGGTCGATCGGTGGGACCGTCCCGAGTTTTAAACATCGACAGAAACACGGTGATTCACATCGGAGGCCTGGGCGCTCACTCTCAGGTAACCAGTGTGAGGAACTAACCATGTGTGTGAACATGTGTGTGGAGATGAACATGTGGTAACTGTGTATGTGTGATGTCAGAGCCCCGCGGCGCTGAGGTCATCGACCTTCCAGGGCTGTTTTGGCGAAGCTTTGCTCAACGAGAGGAATATCGGACTGTGGAACTATGACAGCAGAGAAGGAACATGTGGAGGCTGCTTCAGCAGGTAAAACCCAGAGGACACACCTGCAACACATGTATGATCAACACAACACATGTATGATCAACACAACTCTCTCTCTCTCTCTCTCAGTCCTCAGACGGAGGAGACCTCCTTCCACTTTGATGGATCTGGATTCTCATTGGTCCAGAAATCTCTGCGTTCGACGTCCACGTCGATCGTGTTTCAGTTTAAAACTCTGTCGCCGGGCGGGTTGCTGCTCTACCTGGCTTCTAACAACACGGTACGACACACTCAAGGTTTATATTGAAGCTCTTATTGTGGAAAGAAGCATAGAAATGACCTCCTTCGTTTCTCCTGCAGAGAGACTTCCTGTCCATTGAGCTGGTGGAGGGGCGTGTCTGTCTAACCTTTGACCTCGGTTCAGGCGTTTTGATCCTGACCTCCAACAGGAAGTACAACACAGGAGTTTGGTACAAGATCACGCTGCAGAGGAACAAACGCAAAGGTGCGACTAAGGCTATGACGTCATTTAAGTAGTGAGTATGTGGGGGGGTGGGGGGTGTCTGAGGCTGTTTCTAACAGTTACCTGGTGCCTGCAGGTTACCTGTCAATCATGGCTGCCGACCAATCATCAGAGAAGGAAGTGTTGGAGGCGGAGTCTCCAGGGTTTGCCTCCGACCTTAACCGCTCTGACCTCGACCCTATCTACATCGGAGGACTTCCTGCCTCCAGACCAATAAGGTGAGTTTGTGGTTTCCTGGGTCCCGCCCCTTAAGATTGGTTTGAGGACGAGATTTGAGCGGGTAGGAGGCCCCTCCTCTTCATCTGAAGTCAGTTGGTCATTGGATGCTGAACTGAAATGACATCATCACATATTAACCAAGCAAAGAACTTTGAGTTAATACTTTATTAATGAAGATGGGAAAACATTTATTATAAATAGAATATAATTAATCGTAAAAAAATATTATTTAATCACATGATCTTTGCAGATTCATAAATTCATAAATAAACACCAGGTAGACATGCAAGGTGATTAAGTCCCCAGGTGAGGACAAGGCGTGATCACAGGATGGGCGTGTCTTAACTCACCTGTCTGTCTTGTCTGGGTGCAGGAGACAGGTGGTGTCCCGGTCGTACGTCGGCTGCATAAAGAACGTGGAGATCGCTCGCTCCAACTTCGACCTGCTGAGAGACGCGTATGGCGTCAGGAAGGGCTGCGTCCTCGAGGTAACACAAACACCCATTAACCAATCAACACTGCTCTCACAGGTCAGGTGATCGCTGACCACAGACTGGTTGATTGTCTCACAGGCGGTGCGCAGCGTGTCGATCCTGTCCGGAGGCTTCGTTCAGATCTCTCCTCCATCATTTAGTCAAGAGGCGGAGCTTCTCTTCTCCTTCTCTTCAAACAACCAATCAGGAGTTCTGTTGGCTGCCCTGAGTGACGAGCGCTTGCAAAGACAGGTGAGGTCACATGACACATGTATGTGTGGACGTATTCACCAGCATGTGTGGTTGATCCCCGTAACCTCTGTGTGTGTGTGTGTGTGTGTGTGTGTGTGTGTGTGTGTGTGTGTGTGCGCCCGCAGTACTTCCTGTGTGCTCACCTGGTCCTAGGAGCCTTGGAGGCGGAGCTTGGTGAAGTGGGCGGGGCCACCCGGAAGGTGAAAGTGATGAAACCGAACGGATCATTTGGTGACGGAGAAAAACACTCTGTGATTATCACCATCAACAGGAAGTACGTGTCACCATAGAAACACACACCTGCCCCACCTGTCTCACATGTCTCACCTGTCTGTCCTCACCTGTCTGTCCTCACCTGTCTGTCCTCAGGTCTCTGTCCGTGCAGGTGGACGAAGATCACCTGAAGTCAGTCCCTCTGTTGCCAGGCGGATTTCCTCGTCTGGCTCCTGCCTCCTTCTTCATTGGTGGACTGCCCTCAGAAGAGGAGTCCCATCTACCAATCAGATTACAAGACTTATCCAGGACGTTCAGAGGCTGCATCCAAGACCTGGTGGTGGGCGGAGCGTAAGTCTACCACACACACACACACACACACACACACACACACAGACACAAGCACACACGTACCTTTCTTTGTCTCTGATTGGTGAACTGTTTTCGTTCTGTAGACTTGTCGACCTATCAGGAGCTGTGAGGTATGAGGGGGTGGAGCTTGACAGCTGTCTGTTGCAGAAGAGGGTTGGGGCGGTGCTTCCTGATGACCAGGATGTAGAACCAACTCCAGACCCCACCCACGTATATGTAGCCACGCCTACATATCTGAATGCCCTGACACCTGGAGCGCTCACGGTAATAAACACGTTTATTACACAAAACTGAACAAGATAATCAACATTTACTTTTCACGGTTGATTATTCTGATTATTGATTACTAAATATACCACTTGACAATATTAATTTGATTTGGTAATGATGTTTATTAATTATGACTAATTCAACTCTTGATGGTTATTCTTAATCTTTGATCATTTATCAAAATGTTATTTTGGACTATTCAGGGTTATTGATTAGATAATAACTGATGATAGGTATTGATACACGTTGAGTGATTATCGATAATGGTTCGTATGTGTTAACGATAACTGATCTCTGTGTGACGCAGTGTGTGTCGGAGGCGGAGCCGAGTTTCCTGTCGTCAGCCGCTCAGTTTGGTTCGTCCAGACACAGTCACATGACCTTCGTCATCAACCCCAACTCCGTGAGGAAGAGGTGGGTCTCCACGACAAGCAAGGGGGCGTGTCTCTGAGTGATTTATCTCAGAGTAAATCCCTGACTGTGTGTGTGTGTGTGTCTCCTCTCTGCCGTCCCTTCCACAGCGTCTCTGTGAGGTTGTCGGTGCGAAGCCGGGCTGCCGACGGTTTGATCGTTCTGCTCTCGGACTCAAAACACACAGACTTCATCGTTGTCAGACTGATGGGAGGGAGACTGATGATGTCAGCTGACCTGGGAAAAGGCCCCGCCTCTGTCACCTCGTCTCTTGCCATTAATGACGGAGACTGGCACACTGTGCGTTCAAAAACACACACATGAACACACACATGAACACACACATGGACACACACATGGACACACACGCCTCTAAATGTGTCCTGTGTGTTAAACACTTTTCATTCACATGCGACAGAAACAACCTCCCAGTGATGACGTGATGTTTGTTGATCATGTTGACCTGTCTGTCTCTCAGGTGAGTGCTGAGGTCAGCCGGCGCTCTGTGTCGCTGTCAGTCGACGGTTCGAGTCCGAAGTCTGTGACAGTTAAAGGAAACCAGCTGGACGTGGACAACACGCTGTACCTGGGAGGACTCCCACACGCATACACCAGCAGGAGGATCAACGTATGTCAATAAATACTCACATTTCAATTTGATCACAACATTAAATGTAACCTGGACTCATTGGTTTTCATTCATCTAATATTTGATCAATCAATGGATGTGATTGGACTGAGTTGTAAAAAGTGAGTTCACTGGAAAATGATCGGCTGCGTTAAGTTTTCCTCAGATTTGTTTTCTAAACAATCAAATCATCGCGATCACGAACAAAGTGATCAGCCAACATTAAAACTGTCAAATGATCAAATCCCTGCAGCTGAGAACATAAACATGTCACATGTACAACATACAGTATATAACATAATGTAACACCGTTTAAATAAGAGATACATAACATGTCTGTCCACCTGTCTGTCCCTCAGGTCAGCAGCAGTTTACAAGGGTGCATTCATTCAGTCAGTCTGAACGGAGCCATGTTGGATCTGACCAAACCAGCCTCACAGGATAATGTCACTTCCTGTTTCACTAAAGACCAGACAGGAAGTTACTTAAATGGCAGCGGCTACGCCATCCTCAGTGAGTTCATAAAGGAAACAACTGCTTTCACGTCGTCATGTCTGATCAGACTGTTAACATGTGTGTGTCTGTGTGTGCAGTGCATGATGGGTATAAAGTTGGTTCGGACGTGTCAGTATCACTGGAGTTTCGAACGAGCCAATCAGAAGGAGTCTTTCTGGGAATCAGCAGTGCGAAGGTCGACGCCATTGGACTGGAGATGGTGAACGGACAGGTGAGCGCACACTTACCCGCGTGTTGGTCTACAGACAATTCTTTATGAATGTTCTTAATTTATAAATAAATATTTATAAACGATCTTCCCATTCTTACTATGACAACTTTTGTCGATTCTGTTTTTTCAAAGGTGGTGTTTAATGTAAATAACGGGGCGGGACGAGTGTCAGTGCGTTCGATTGGTCACGGGTTGTGTGATGGACAGTGGCACCGCCTGCTGGCCAGAAAGACCAAACACAGCCTGAGTCTGAATGTAGATGGGCGGAGTTACACCACCCCTAACCCCTACCCACAATCCACCTCAGCAGAGACCAACAACCCCGTCTACGTGGGAGGGTATCCAGGTGAGACGCTCCGACCTGTCTGTCTCTTACCTGTCCCTCTCTCTCTGTGACCTGTCTGTCTGACCTGTCTCTCTCTCTGTGAGATGTCTGTCTGACCTGTCTCTCTCTCTCTGTGACATGTCTGTCCGACCTGTCTGTCTCTTACCTGTCCCTCTCTGTGACCTGTCTGTCTGACCTGTCTCTCTCTCTGTGACCTGTCTCTCTCTCTGTGACCTGTCTGTCTGACCTGTCTCTCTCTCTCTGGGACATGTCTGTCTGACCTGTCTGTCTCTTACCTGTCCCTCTCTGTGACATGTCTGTCTGACCTATCTCTCTCTCTGTGACCTGTCTCTCTCTGTGACCTGTCTGTCTGACCTGTCTCTCTCTCTGTGACCTGTCTCTCTCTCTGTGACCTGTCTGTCTGACCTGTCTCTCTCTCTCTGTGACATGTCTGTCTGACCTGTCTGTCTCTTACCTGTCCCTCTCTGTGACCTGTCTGTCTGACCTGTCTCTCTCTCTGTGACCTGTCTCTCTCTGTGACCTGTCTGTCTGACCAGTCTCTCTCTCTGTGACCTGTCTGTCTCTTACCTGTCCCTCTCTGTGACCTGTCTGTCTGACCTGTCTCTCTCTCTGTGACCTGTCCCTCTCTGTGACCTGTCTGTCTGACCTGTCCCTCTCTGCGACATGTCTGTCTGACCTGTCCCTCTCTGTGACCTGTGTGTCTGACCTGTCTCTCTCTCTGTGACATGTCTGTCTGACCTGTCTCTCTCTGTGACCTGTCTGTCTCTTACCTGTCCCTCTCTGTGACCTGGCTGTCTGACCTGTCCCTCTCTGCAACATGTCTGTCTGACCTGTCCCTCTCTGTGACCTGTGTGTCTGACCTGTCTCTCTGTCTGTGACATGTCTGTCTGACCTGTCTCTCTCTGTGACCTGTGTGTTTGACCTGTCTCTCTCTCTTACAGTGGGAGTAAGACAGAACTGCCTGTCGAGCAGCTCCAGGTTTAGAGGTTGTCTCAGGAACCTCCAGCTCATCAAGTCTCACGTGAGCAACAGTCTGGACCTGAGCTCCGCCCACTTCCTGTTGGGTGTCACACCTAACTCGTGTCCTGTTGTCTAGCGAAGCGCCGCTTGGCTGTGATTGGTCCATAGTCTGATCTCATTGATCTTGGCATTAAAAGATTTTAGCAGCTGATTATTTGTATCTGTTTCTGTAACTTTTACTCTGAATCAATAAAGTTGATCAATTTTATTTAACTGTCAAATTTCTATTCCAAGTTTAAATATAACGATGGATTTCTGTTGATATTTTCTTGAAAATAAAAGGTCGAGTCAGTGTTAGCCTGTTTAATGTGGGAACGATAGGTTTTATAGATTAATTCGATTTTATGTTCGAATAACTCTAACCCTAACCCTATATGTTCAAAAAAAAAGACAACGCCTTTAATTTAAATTTTATTTAATTTCGTAGGTGAAGACAGATTTGATCATAAAGTAAAACATGATGTTTGACGGGGAGGGGGGGGGGGGGTATTTGTAACCTGAAACCGGGGGGAGTGGTGAGTGTGTAATACCAATAAATAATTCAATAAATAAACATAACATGACAGAAATAATTCATAACAGGGATGTCAGAATGGCATATTACTGTTGCATTTTGGGTAAGTACAGTCCTGAATTTAGCCGTAAAACTGTGAGCGGGTATAAAGCTAGCTTTCATGCTTTGTTACATTTCAGACAGGAAACAGCTGGCATCAGACTGTCAGAATAAAAGATCCAGTTCCTTGCAAGTGAGACATGTAACAGCCAGCTGATCTTCCATCATCCAATCAGAGCAAACATTCATCAACATTCCCATCAGGTGTCTGCTTTAACCTATCAGAGGTGTGTGGGCGGGGCTAATAAGAAGTCAAATGGGGCAGGTTGTCTGATTGCCATGGGAATATGCTGATGGCCCCACAGCAGCGCCCCCTTGTGTCTCACAGGCTCTGTATTATTTCAACTGTGAAAATATCAACTAAATCTAATCATACTAGCTAATGCTTATGCTAACCGAAGCTAACTCAGCCACCAGTCAGGCTGTGTGGTTGTGTGGTTGTGTGGTTGTGTGTGTGTGTGTGTGTGTGCGTGCGTGCGTGTTGCTGCTGCAAACAGTTTTTTGGTTGTCTGGATTACATCTCCCACAATGCAGCAGAGGCCTCAGGAATCAGTCCTGAAAGAGAAACAGATGCAGCCGTTGAACATGAAAACATCTCTGTTGGTCGTCGAGTCGACACATGCTCACAGGATCTGAAATAATAAAGGGAGATTTTTACTTTTAATAATAATGTCTGCAGTGACGTTGATCCAATCAGTGAACTTGTATCGAGTAAAACTGAATGTGGCCACCAGAGGGAGCAATATTTCCCCATCGGCTTAACTCCATGAGCATACCGGAGAATTGCATGTCAATGCTCATTAGCATGTTAGCTTAGCACAGCTAGTGTCAAAGCCTGGTCCTGAATGTTAGCATAGAGTTGCAGGTTATGGTCAACAGTGTCACCCTTGGAGAAAGCATAGACTTTACAATTGAAACAATAGTGGTGAATGCACAGTTTGTTAGCATAGCAATGATGGAGGCATGTCAGCATAGCATGTTAGCATAGCATGTTAGCATAGGATGAAAGTACTGACGGAGGTTGCAGGGGGCATCATCTATCAACAGTGTTACTGCTGATAATGATGATCAACTAGATTGATTGATTGGTTTGCCATATTGGTTGGTTATTGGTATTATTGATTGATTGATTTATTGCTTCCTGTATATTTCTTCAGTTTTTAGTCCAATCAGCTCGTTGTTCTTGCAGGTCTTCCTGTCCCCTGTGGCTCCTCCCAAACATTTGATCCAATCAGGGAGAGAGCTCAACAGTTCGGTTAATTCATTCATCTCCTGAACAGAGATTTTGATTAACCAGCCATAATATTTGAACCATCCGCGGTTTACTGACCGCAAACTACCAGATTGTTACCTTCTCCAGTAGAAGCATAATTCCATAAGATATAAACAATCCTCAGAGTAATAGCTACGTCTTGGATTGGTGGAGCTCATTCTTAGCATGGAGATGTTACTGCAGCCGGCAGTGATTGGACCTCAGAGTGACTCATGGCTTCTCTGTCTAACACGCTCCGGATATTTAGAGACGAGGAAACGAGGACAAAGTTAAATCAATAGGGAGCACTCGCAATGGATTATGGGATGTGTAGTTTCTTCACTCTTCAGCTATTAACAGACACAGTCTTGTATCTTTGTCTTGTTTTTCATTTTCCTATATTTTCTACTTACTCTGAACAACAAACAGAGAAGATTAACGAGAAATGTATTTCCTGAACTAGAGACTTTATAATAGTAGTCGCTCTATTTGCTATGTTTGTGTGTGTGTACGTTTTTTTCCTGGAGCCAATGAGATGTGAGCTCCTGATGAAATTCTATTGGAACACAAACAGAAGCCAGAATGCGCCATGCACCAATCAGCCAATCAGCATCCACCTGTGAGGACAGGCCGTCCTGTTACCTGTGATGTCATTAATCAATCACATGATCAGGAGACACTTCAGTTTCTTTGTGGACGACGACTCGTGTGACGGACAGCTCAGGATGCTGCCGCCGGGCTTCACTTAGCGCCGCAGCCAGGGCCTTCAGGAAAGACATGAGGGTGAGACCTGGTCCAGGTTCAGGTCCGGATTAAGATCCAGCTATTTAATGCTTCAAGGTTTGAGTTTGTTAATCCAGATCTTGGATTTGTTGTGACTGAACTGGCAATTAAAGATGTTTTCTTTTATTGTTCTTTTAAATCATTAAATAATTTTAAAACATAAGAACCACAGATTTCTAATGATGAAACAAGATGATGTCAGGTTTTGACTCTAAACACCACAGTAACACCACATATTAAATGAAGCTGCAGAAATATTAAAACATAATCACACACCTGATTCCTGATCCAACAGAAAGCAACTGATTTAAAATCATTGATGGATCAAAGTGGTGCTGACAGAAGATCAGTGGAGTTCAGACGTTACCTCGTCGTGGTCGATCTCGGTGTCTCCGGAGATCACGATTCTCTTCTCGATTCTGGTTTCTGCAATTCCTCCTTTTACTGTCTGAAGAGCAAAAAAGAGAAAATGGTTCTTCTCATTTTTCTCATCTTTCTGTGATGTGTGTGTTACCTTGGTGATGTGTGTGGTGGTGCTGGGTTACCTTGGTGATGTGTGTGGTGGTGCTGGGTTACCTTGGTGATGTGTGTGGTGGTGCTGGTGCTGGACGTCTCGGCGGTGAACGTCTGGGAGCTCAGAAGTCGTCCTGAGGGGACACCAGACTCCACTCGGCTCTGAGACAGAACATTAAGCTCAATCAATAATAATCAAAGATTTGTTTCCACAAACTATTTAGATTTGATTGTTTTTAGTTTGTGTTAGTTTGTGTTCAAGTCAGTTTGTAAAATGTATCAACAAAATGAATAAAATCACTTATTCCATGATTTATTTCATAGATAAGAAACAATAATTATGATAATTACAATAATAATAATAATTACTGTTATAATAATTAAAGATAAACTTAGATAAGACTCACCCCTGGAGCTTCATACGTGAAAGTCTTCCTCATTACTGGGATCTCCTGAAATGTTCAGACATGTCAAACGTATAACACATTATACAGTATATGCATACTTTATATTTACATATTTATAAAAAAGGAAAATTGGGGGATGAACCCGACGGGCGAGGTCACAGCTTCTACTGGGAGAGGAGTCTGAGGGGGGGCGGGGTCACTGGTCTAATGGTTGAGAGGTCAGAGAGGCGGGGTCATTGGTTTTACTGTGGAAGGGGTCAGAGGGGTGGGGTCACAGCTTCTAGTGGGGGAGTTATCTGGGGGGGCGTGGCCACTGGTCTCAGGTGTTACCTCCTGCAGAGGTTTAGGTTCTTCGTCCTCATCGTCACTATGGTGGGACGGCTGCATCTGATTGGACCGTGGAGTTGGGCGGAGCAAAGAGCGTGGAGGGGCGTTTTCACTGAACCTCCAATCGGCTCGGCCGTCTTCAGAGTGGTCTGAGTCCTCGTTGCTACGGTAGCGTTGAGACAATCCCCCGGCAAGGCGGCTGTTCACTTCACCGTAGCTAGCCATTAAGTTAGCATTCATGCTATCCTGATTAGCATTGCTAGCATCTAGGCTCTGAGCCTGTATGACAGCAGCCGTCATAGCCTCCTCTACTGCTGCCTGCGCTAACACACTGATAGCATCTTCGCTAGCCTCACTAGCATCTTCATCGCTAATTTCGCTACTAGGCTCATCATCGCTGAAACACTCATCAGGCTTATCTACGGGACTTTTAGCCCGGTTAGCATTGTGATCATCACTGGCCGATCCCTCTATGACATCATTAGTATGCGTGACATCAGCCTCCTGGGGAGGGGGCGGAGGGTTACTAGGGGGCGGGCCTACAACACTTCCTATTGCTACCTGGTCCACCAATGGCTGGTCCTGGTCAGGTGATTGTGTCATCAAGAGGAGTGTCTCCACTTTCTCCGACGTCTGTAACACAACGACATTCAGATCGTTAACCCTGATCCCACAGACAGGGAGACAGAGGGACAGAGAGACAGGGAGACAGGGAGAGACAGGGAGACAGAGAGACAGAGGGACAAGGAGACAGGGAGACAGGGAGAGACAGAGAGACAGAGGGACAAGGAGACAGGGAGACAGGGAGAGACAGGGAGACAGAGGGACAAGGAGACAGGGAGAGAGAGAGACAGAGAGACAGAGAGACAGAGGGACAAGGAGACAGGGAGACAGAGAGACAGAGAGACAGGGAGACAGAGGGACAGAGAGACAGGGAGACAGGGAGACAGAGAGACAGAGGGACAAGGAGACAGGGAGACAGAGAGACAGAGAGACAGGGAGACAGGGAGACAGAGAGACAGAGAGACAGGGAGACAGAGGGACAGAGAGACAGGGAGACAGGGAGAGACAGGGAGACAGAGAGACAGAGGGACAAGGAGACAGGGAGACAGGGAGAGACAGAGAGACAGAGGGACAAGGAGACAGGGAGACAGGGAGAGACAGGGAGACAGAGGGACAAGGAGACAGGGAGAGAGAGAGACAGAGAGACAGAGAGACAGAGGGACAAGGAGACAGGGAGACAGGGAGAGACAGAGAGACAGAGGGACAAGGAGACAGGGAGACAGGGAGAGACAGGGAGACAGAGGGACAAGGAGACAGGGAGAGAGAGAGAGAGTCACAGGGAGACCGAGAGAGACAGAGGGACAGAGAGACAAGGAGACAGGGAGACAGAGAGACAGAGGGACAAGGAGACAGGGAGACAGAGGGACAAGGAGACAGGGAGAGAGAGGTACAGAGAGACAGGGAGAGAGAGAGAGAGAGAGAGAGAGAGAGAGAGAGAGAGTCACAGGGAGACCGAGAGAGACAGAGGGACAGAGGGACAGAGAGACAGGGAGACAGGGAGAGACAGGGAGACAGAGGGACAGAGAGACAGGGAGACAGGGAGACAGAGGGACAAGGAGACAGGGAGAGAGAGAGAGAGTCACAGGGAGACCGAGAGAGACAGAGGGACAGAGAGACAAGGAGACAGGGAGACAGAGAGACAAGGAGACAGGGAGAGAGAGGTACAGAGAGACAGGGAGAGAGAGAGAGAGAGAGAGAGAGAGAGAGACAGAGGGACAGAGGGACAGAGAGACAGGGAGAGAGAGGTACAGAGAGACAGGGAGAGAGAGAGAGAGAGAGAGAGTCACAGGGACAGAGGGACAGAGAGACAGGGAGAGAGAGGTACAGAGAGACAGGGAGACCGAGAGAGACAGAGGGACAGACAGCTACCTTCAGCAGGTTGTGTTCTCTAAAGGTTTGTTGATCTCTGGCCGACTTCAGGAGAGTGTTTAGTTCAGGAGACATTTCATCAAATGTAGCTATAGGCTGCGCACACACACAAAAACACACACACACACACACACACACACACAGAAACAAACTCAGGTTAAGAAGCATCTTTGGTTTGATATTTCAGTCATTAGTGACTAAAATAAAAACTGGGACTGTAGCCATGCAGGGGGTGTGGTTATGAGAGGCAGGCGTAGATTTATTATTAGTTAGTTGATAATATCATATTTTATATTATTATATAATAAATCAACTTAAACAGAGGTTGCCAGAAAATCTTGGTTCAAATGAGGAGAAAAAATCAAGTAACCAATCAAATGAAGGGTCCACTGACAGGAAGTAAAGAGTGCGAAGAACAGAAATAGATCCTGGGTAAAAAATATAGATCACAAATCAGCTGTTAAGTGTCCACCATTGTGATCAAGAAGAAAAAAATGGTGTCTGAAGGAAGTGAGGCAGAGAGTTTAAACTGAACACTGCAGCTCCACACTGCCCCCTGCTGACTGCCCCCTGCTACAGCTCCACACTGCCCCCTGCTGGACTCAGTACAGCTCCACACTGCCCCCTGCTGGACTCAGTACAGCTCCACACTGCCCCCTGCTGGACTCAATACAGCTCCACACTGCCCCCTGCTGGACTCATTGCAGCTCCACACTGCCCCCTGCTGGACTCATTGCAGCTCCACACTGCCCCCTGCTGGACTCATTGCAGCTCCACACTGCCCCCTGCTGGACTCATTGCAGCTCCACACTGCCCCCTGCTGGACTCACTGCAGCTCCACACTGCCCCCTGCTGGACCCAGTACAGCTCCACACTGCCCCCTGCTGGACTCAATACAGCTCCACACTGCCCCCTGCTGGACTCACTGCAGCTCCACACTGCCCCCTGCTGGACCCAGTACAGCTCCACACTGCCCCCTGCTGGACTCAGTACAGCTCCATACTGCCCCCTGCTGGACCCAGTACAGCTCCACACTGCCCCCTGCTGGACCCAGTACAGCTCCACACTGCCCCCTGCTGGACTCAGTACAGCTCCACACTGCCCCCTGCTGGACTCAGTACAGCTCCACACTGCCCCCTGCTGGACTTAGTGATATTGTTGTCTCTTATTACAGATTCTGGTTCTAACACACGATCCATGTTAGTCACGTGACCGGTCGTCGGGCTCCTGCAGTGTCACGGAGCTGAGGTGTTAAGTTTGAACAGACAGCGTTAACGTGTCGCTGCCAGGACACGGATCCTCATGCTTGTTTCCATGACAATCACCAACCAGCCAATCAGCGTACCACTCTGGCCGTGGAGGGAGACTTCCTGCTGGAGGCGGGACTTAGGTTCGGCTCGCCCACAGGTGATCTGGGATGGAGGAGGGGGGGCATCTCCCAGCTCAGCGCTCTGACCCCACTTCCTCCAGTCTCACTCATGACGGTGGACAGGGGCTCGGCCGGTGAGGCCGGCGTCTTCACCTCACAGATGGTCGTCAGCGCCCCCCCCCGCGATGACATCATCAGCAGTGGAAAGTGGGAGGTGCCTGTCCGTCTCAATGCTCGGTGTCATGGCAACATCAGAGCTATTATCCTTTGATGTCATGGTGACAGTCCTGCCCGAGGTGGTGTCGTAGCTCCGCCCCACAGTGTAACTCTTCTCTCTGATTGGCTGAGGGGATTGTTGGTTTGTTATGACCCCGCCCTCCTGGAGCGCACAGGTGAGCAACGTCAAACATACACAAACTAATTAACCAATGACAGTAAACTGTTCAGGGTCAGTGACATCACATCCTTTTGCAGAACAGACTGCTGGGTAATTTGTTGAATGGAAACGTGGGCTGCGTTCGTCAAGTCTGATCATCTCCTTTCCTAACCACTATTCCTTGACCTCGATGGAATACATCACAGGGTCAAGAAAGATGTCAAGGAGAAGCCATAAGGAGTTAGGAAAGGAGTTAGGAAAGGAGTTAGGAAAGGAGACCACTGTGCGAAGAAAATCTGCCTCCACTTACAATCAGTTTTTAAAAAACAACTTTATTGATAACGGAAGATACGCACACAATGACGGTACTCTGACAGTTTTAATAAAGTTTTCTGTTTTTTAAGTTGCTGTGTGTAGAATTTAGTGACATCTAGTGGTGAAGTGTCATGTTGCAGCTGAACCCCCCTCACCTCATCCCCCCCTCTTCCAAACATGAAAGAGAACCTGTGGTAACCTATGGGTTTAGTTTGTCCAGTCGGGGCTACGACAAGAAACATGGCGCCCCCCCACCCCCCCCCCCCCCCCCCCGATGTAAATACAAAGGCCCATTCTCAAGTTAATAAAACAACAGTTTGTAGAATTTAGCTGAAACATCACTATGATTATTTTATATAAAATTTCTGTCAATAGATCCTTTCACCTAAGTCTTACACAGTGGAGCTTCCTCCTGAGGAAAGATGGAGATAAGGAGATAAGGAGATAAGGAGATAAGGAGATAAGGAGATAAGGAGATTAGGAGATAAGGAGATAAGGAGATAAGGAGATAAGGAGACTCCATTTCATTCAGAGACTTATTATTATGGCGGCTGCTCACTCAGTGAAGAAGGTTCCTGAGAAAGTTTGACTTTTGGAACGCAGCCACCATGTGACCGAACCTGTATGACATCACTGTCACTGAACACCTGGACCAACCTGCAGGATTCATGACATCATAACTAGTCAGGAGCCAATCAGAGTATGAAAAAAACTTGTGAAGAAAAAGTTCATTTTATGTGTAAAAAGATAAAGTTAGTGATTGACAGCTAAGTCGACCTACCTCTGAGGAGCTGCTGTCCAGTGGGAGGGGCTAAGAGACAGACAGACAGTTTCAGACAGACAGTTTGTTTGTGTTTTATTTGCTCTGTGTCCTTGTCTCACCTCGTCCGGCTCCAGAGGTTCGATCATCGGAGCGTCGTGGATTCTTCGGAGCGGCGACGCCGCGAGACGTCTCTCCCACTCAGTCACCCCCCCCCGCTCCCCGCCCTCTAAGAAGGAGCGCCTGAGCGCACTGATGGTGCTCGGGAGGTTTCTTGACATCTTCAGGACTCAATGTCTCCTGAGGACACATAGGTAGGAGCACGGGTGAGAAGACAGGAGGGAGAACGGAGGGGGGGACAGGCAAGGGGACATGGGGAGAACAGACGGGGAGGGTGGGTGGACAGGGGGGGACAGGGGGAGAACAGGTGAGGGGACAGGGGGGGACAGGGGAGAACAGGTGAGGGGACAGAGGGGGACAGGGGGAGAACAGGTGAGGGGGACAGGGGAGAACAGGTGAGGGGACAGAGGGGGACAGGGGGAAAGGGGAGAACAGGTGAGGGGCAGGGGGAGAACAGGTGGAGGGGACATGAGGGACAGGGGGGGACAGGGGAGAAACAGGTGAGGGGGCAGGGGGAGAACAGGTGAGGGGACAGAGGGGGACAGGGGGGGACAGGGGGAGAACAGGTGAGGGGACAGAGGGGGACAGGGGGAGAACAGGTGAGGGACAGGGGGAGAACAGATGAGGGGACAGAGGGGGACAGGGGGAGAACAGATGAGGGGACAGAGGGGGCAGGGGGGAGAACAGGTGAGGGGGACAGGGGAGAACAGGTGAGGGGACAGAGGGGGGACAGGGGGAGAACAGGTGAGGGGACAGGGGGAGAACAGATGAGGGGACAGAGGGGGACAGGGGGAGAACAGATGAGGGGACAGAGGGGGACAGGGAGAGAACAGGTGAGGGGACAGAGGGGGACAGGGGGAGAACAGGTGAGGGGACAGGGGGAGAACAGATGAGGGGGACAGAGGGGGGCAGGGGAGAGAACAGGTGAGGGGACAGAGGGGGGACAGGGGGAGAACAGGTGAGGGGACAGAGGGGGACAGGGGGAGAACAGGTGAGGGGACAGAGGGGGACAGGGGGAGAGAACAGGTGAGGGGACAGAGGGGGACAGGGGGAGAACAGGTGAGGGGACAGAGGGAGAACAGGTGAGGGACAGGGGGAGAACAGGTGAGGGGACAGGGGGGGGCAGGGGGGAGAACAGGTGAGGGGACAGGGGGAGAACAGGTGAGGGGACAGGGGGAGAACAGGTGAGGGGACGGGGGGGGGCAGGGGGAGAACAGGTGAGGGGGCAGGGGGAGAACAGGTGAGGGGACAGAGGGGGACAGGGGGAGAACAGGTGAGGGGACAGGGGGAGAACAGGTGAGGGGACAGAGGGGGACAGGGGGGGAGAACAGGTGAGGGGACAGAGGGGGGCAGGGGGAGAACAGGTGAGGGGACAGGTGAACAGTGAAACAACAAGCAGATCATATAAAAATCAAGAGTTAAAAGTTGTATTTACCTGAGTTTTCAAATCTTCATCCTGATCAGACTATGAGAGAGACAGACAGGCAGATAGACAGGTAGACAGGTAGACAGGTAGACAGGTTAGTGTCATCCCCACAGTTTAAAACTGTCTGTCTCTTGGTGAGAACATCTACCTCAGTGGCCGTCAGGTCTCCGTCCATAGTGTCAGTCAACTCCGTCTGAACATAAACAAGACAGGTGAGACAGGTGAGACTCATTAACCTGCTCCACAGGTGAGACAGGTGAGACAGGTGAGACAGGTGAGACAGGTGTTTCCTACCTTGGTGTCCTGTTTGTGAGGAGTAGGAGGAGAAATGTCTGTCGCTCTTGTCTCCTCCTCTTCCTCCATCATTTCTTGCACCACCTCCTCCACCACGAGCACCTCGTCCTCTACGAGAGACAGACAGGTTATTATCTCACAGCATCTGATGTATTACGTCTCCTCTGATTGGTTGTTTGTTTACCTTGCTCCTCCTCCCTCTCCTCTGTCCTCTTCTCAGGTGTTACCATGGTGATGAGGTCACTGACAGCCATGGACTTAGATGCTGCATACAATCCTGTACCCATATCTACACACACACACACACACACACACACACACACAGTGACAACTCAGCCAATCAATCCTCACGTTGATTAACAGTGAAGCAGGACTCGAAGCTCGTTGCCACGGCAATGGCATACTCAGCCAATGAGAGCTCAGGATACATGCACAGAAGTGTGGGCTAGTCAGCCAATCAGCATTCAGAAGTGCAAGACTGTGATCATCACACTAGTCCACACAAGCAATGCTAACAAAATTCATAATAATAACTCATCTAACAATATATATATATAGATATATATCTATATTTATATATATATCATAGACGAACATATGGATCAGAAATTGAGTGGAAACGCTAAGTAGCAGCTACACATCACTACAAGCACAAAGCTAGCATGGTTTAACATCATGCTAACAATGCTAACCTTCAGAGAGTAACCCTGTGCAATCACACCCCCCTCCTGTAGAGGTCAGAGTTCACCAGCTAAATATTTGTCACAGTCGTTCACAACTGAAATATACAGAGGAAGAAAATCATAAAAGAAATAATTAAGAGGCAGGAAAACAATCGAATGAACCGATGACTCAAGCCCCGCCCCATCCCATACGTTAGCCCCGCCCACTGGTTTGTTTTAGGGACAGGTGTCCCACGTGATGACATCAGCACAAACAGAGCTGAGAGCTAATTGGACAGAAAAGAACACCTGATTCCTCAGTGAAGCAGAGTCTTTCAGCCAATCAGAATGCAGCAAGCAGCTTCCTCAACAAGCTGAATGAAGACAAGCATTCCGAGCTATGACCAATCACAGAGCAGTAATGCAGTATGACTTCAGCCAACAGCGTTAACGAGCTCTACCTGTGTGTGTACCACCGTTGGCTTTGGGGAAAGCTGTGATGGCTGGAGAGCCAATCAGAGAGGGTGTGGGCGTGGTCCTCGAGCCTGAGGATTATCAAGAGCTCAGGTCACTGTCGAGTAAAAACAGGAACAAAGAACTGGACCAGTTTACCTGATAATCCCCAAATACTGGAACACTTCCAGTACTACTGTTAGGGTTACTTACTACTACTACTACTACAGCCATTACTGCTAATACTACTATATCTGGACCTGGTACTATTACCACCGGGACTAGAACTACCAAGAGCAGAATTAAGATCACTGGGACCAGTACTTCTACCACAGAGACCAGTAGTAATACCAAGGTCCGTCAGTACTTTCACTCAGATGAGTTCTTCAGGGAAGTACTTCTTCCTGGAACCACGGGCAGTTTGGTTAGTACCTCCGTCCAGGCTGCGGCTCATCAAGTTCCTCTTGCTGACACATCGTGGGAAATTGGGTGCAGGTCTGGAGATCTGAGCGCTGGCTCTGCGACTCTGAATCTGAGTCCGACCACTGTAACGGAACTTTGAACCCAGAAACAGAAACTTCTTAGGAGGTTCCTCTGGAGACACCAACCTGAGAGAGAGGGAGAGAGAGTCCGATCCCAACGTGACCTTAAACGCAACACATGATACAACGTGACCTTAAACGCAACACAACTGACCTGAAGAAGGAATGATGCTCCACACAGACCTTCCACAGCCTCTTTGCTGCTCTGTGGTTGAAAAGCTTAAAACCAATCGTGGACTCAAACTGGTCAAACTGGAGACAAAGAGACACAGAGACACAGAGACAAAGAGACACAGAGACACAGAGACACAGAGACAAAGAGACACAGAGACACAGAGACGAGTCATGAGTCATAGAGTCAGCGAAAAGAGTCAAAGACAAAGGATTAAGTAAATCAACTAGTTTCAGAGTCATGTGACCTCTAAGGTTGTTTTCCACAGTCACATGACTCTCAGATGTTGATGACATCATTCGTGGACTCTTCTTCTGTGGTGTTGACGTGACTCTCACCTCTCCAGGTCGGATCTTAATGTAAAAGTTGTTTCTTTTGTACGAAATCTTCAAAATCTTTGGCCAGGAGAATCTGTTGATCCTCAGGCGGTCTCTGTAGACCAGCAGGCCGCTATTGCACACACCCAGCATGATGGCCACGCCCTCCGAGTCCTACACACACACACAGACACACACAGCCACATGAATTGTGAGATATATAGGAACAGCTGAGAGAGTTGAGGGTGACGTAAAGATGATGTTTGTCAACAACAAGTGATCACACACGCACAAGCACCCACACACACACACACACACACACACACACACACACACACACACACACTCCTACCATCTGATTCAGTCAGGTAGAGAGACAAAGTAGAAGAAAAGAACAAGAACATCTGATCTAAATACAATTTTAACAGTTTCTTCTTCTTTTGTGTTTTGAACCTCTTGCAGTGATTAGCATTTAGGCTAGTGCTAATGCTAATGCTAACGAGTCCTCAACCACAAACAGGTTTTATTAAACTTGCTGTGAGTTTTAAATCCTTCATTGTGACACAGTTATTGATCAGATCCGTGATCAGTTTGATCAGCTGTGATCAGTGTGACCAGGTTGGTCAGATCTGTTGCTGATCTGATTCTGAACCAGTTTATTCTGCAGAATTGATACTGTCATGCTGAAATTCAATCAATGATAACCATGATGGAAAAATCACTACTGTCTCTCTCTCTCTCACACACACACACACACACACACACACACACACACACACACACACACACACACACACACACACACACACACACACACACACACACACACACACACACACACACACACACACACACACACACACTAATTGATCGTAGACAGGAAATGGGTCATGTATTGGTCATCAGGTTGTTGAGCAGCAGAGCATCAGCCGCTCAGACTCTGTTTCATTCTGCATGTTCATTTAAAGACACATTAAATAACGGAAATTATTCAAATATATTTAAACCTGCAGCAACAAATAATACTTTGAAAAATAAAATATTTTTTGATTACATAATTTAAAGGTTAACACTGACATGTCGTTTTTTAAATAAATATATTAATTAAAAGTCAGTCAGTCAGTGATCCAGGATCCCAAACTACAGACATGACTGATCCACCATCAGGGTTTGAGCGACGGGGGGGCGAGGAGGAGCTCTGCTCCCTGAAAGGACACGAGCTCCTCTGGAAGCCTCCTGACACGTTCAGGGGGAGCTCTACAAAACTGCTATTGTAAACGTACATCAAAGTTTCTGAAATAAAAAAATTATAGCATATATGTCATTGTTGTGTGTGAATTCACTTATTTCATTCCATTTCCTCAACATCTGTCCCCATTACTAAACACAGTTCAGTGTCTTTTCCTGCCTTGGTTACACATGAGTGGCTTCACTCAAATCACTGGTTTACATCTGCACCTGAACTTCTCATCACTGAGTTGGTGTGTGATTCTTCAATGGACTTCAAAGACAGAACGTCACAACAGAAACAAACAAGCGTCCATCGACAATGTGGCAGCTGTCTGGTGTGTGTGTGTGTGTGTGTGTGTGTGTGTGTGTGTGTGTGTGTGTTGTACCCTCGCGTGATGAAGGTCCACTCCGTACATTGAAAGCTTCTTGACGTTTTCCAGGAAGTTCATTTCAGCCTCAGCTGGTGTCATCCCTCTGAAAACAAACACTGGGTTTAATACTTCATATTAATATTCATGTTAAAATCAAATATCTTGATTTTTTAAATAACAAACACTGTTTTCAACTGGTTCATGTTCATATTTATAAATGAATCTTTGTGGGACCTGAGAGTTTTGTGCAGCTCAATGATCTTTTCTTCCATTTCTTTAGTTTGATTTGGAGCAAAACAAAGTTCACTGACGTAGTTGGAGTTGGATCCACAGTCATCTACAGACAGACAGACAGGTTAGAGAGACAGACAGGTCCGAGAAAAAGAGGTCAGAAAAGGACAGAGAGACAGACAGACAGACAGAGAGACAGACAGAGATCAGATAGACTGGTGGTCAGTACCGGGGTCGTAATCTCCGAGCTCTGATTGGACGGTGTAGGAACCAAGAACAGTGTGAGTCGCAAACGAACAAGGAAGACGACCAGAGACGATGTCCTGTCTGAGCTGGAGACACAGGAAGTACCTGCAGACAGACAGGAAGTCATGACCCTAACCCAGCCCACAGCAAGTGAGATGAGGGACAGGTGAGTGTTTGATTGACAGGTTAGTGAACCTACCTGGTGATGTCCTCAGACAGCTGGGCGGGGTCAGGAGGGTAAAACTTCACATTAAAGGAGAAGATCCAGGGAACACCTGAGAGACGAGATGCAGGGAAGCAGTTCATACTGGTGACCAGTTAACTAGTTCATCAGTCTACACAGGTGACCAGGTAAATCCCTCATTGGTTAACTAATTTACCCAGGAACTAGCTAACTAGTTTAGACAGTCACTGTACACAACTGACCAATCAGAATCCAGCTCACCTCTGACCTGCTTCTTCATCTCTTTCGCTGGATCCAACCAGTTCTACAAGACAGGTCAAAGGTCAAGAGACACATGGACAGAAAGACAGAGAGCAGACAGAGACAGGTGGACAGACAGACAGAGACAGGTGGACAGACAGACAGACAGACAGACAGACAGAGACAGGTGGACAGACAGATAGACAGAGACAGAGAGACAGACAGACAGACAGAAACAGGTGGACAGACAGACAGACAGAGACAGACAGACAGACAGACAGACAGAGACAGACAGACAGACAGACAGACAGACAGAGACAGGTGGACAGACAGACAGACAGAGACAGACAGACAGACAGACAGACAGACAGACAGAGACAGGTGGACAGACAGACAGAGACAGACAGACAGACAGACAGACAGAGACAGGTGGACAGACAGACAGACAGACAGACAGACAGACAGAGACAGGTGGACAGACAGACAGACTGACCTTGTTGTTGTCTGCGTCCCTGAAGGACAGACAGAAGTAGTCTCTCTCCAGCAAGTTGACGTGTTCACAAATCTTCTCAAACAGATGAAAACCACGAGATCGTTTCTGAACCAGAAACAGGGTTAGTCAGCTAGTTATTAGTTAGTTAGTAAATTAGTTAGTTAGTAAAAAAAAAAAAAAAAAAAGTGAGTTAGTTAGTTAACACCAATGCCAACTAACCGGTAGTAAAACTAACCAATACTTACTAACTGTGACTTTAATACAAAGTGTAAGTAAACTCTAATAAGGGTTAGGAACACTTCTAACTAGTGCCACTGCTTCTATGGTTTCCACCATTCTGTCTCACCTCTCTCCACCTGTCTCCCCTCTCTCCACCTGTCTCACCTCTCTCCACCTGTCTCCCCTCTCTCTACCTGTCTCACCTCTCTCCACCTGTCTCACCCCTCTCTCCACCTGTCTCACCCCTCTCTCCACCTGTCTCCCCTCTCTCTACCTGTCTCACCTCTCTCCACCTGTCTCCCCTCTCTCTACCTGTCTCCCCTCTCTCTACCTGTCTCCCCTCTCTCTACCTGTCTCCCCTCTCTCCACCTGTCTCCCCTCTCTCCACCTGTCTCCCCTCTCTCCACCTGTCTCCCCTCTCTCTACCTGTCTCACCTCTCTCCACCTGTCTCACCCCTCTCTCTCCCTTTCTCACCTCTCTCCACCTGTCTCCCCTCTCTCCACCTGTCTCCCCTCTCTCTACCTGTCTCCCCTCTCTCCACCTGTCTCCCCTCTCTCTACCTGTCTCCCCCCTCTCTCCACCTGTCTCACCTCTCTCTACCTGTCTCACCCCTCTCTCCACCTGTCTCTCCTCTCTCCACCTGTCTCCCCTCTCTCTCCCTTTCTCACCTCTCTCCACCTGTCTCCCCTCTCTCTACCTGTCTCCCCCCTCTCTCCACCTGTCTCTCCTCTCTCCACCTGTCTCCCCTCTCTCCACCTGTCTCCCCCCTCTCTCCACCTGTCTCTCCTCTCTCCACCTGTCTCACCCCTCTCTACCTGTCTCCCCTCTCTCTACCTGTCCCACCTCTCTCTACCTGTCTCCCCTCTCTCCACCTGTCTCCCCTCTCTCCACCTGTCTCCCCTCTCTCTACCTGTCTCCCCTCTCTCCACCTGTCTCCCCTCTCTCTACCTGTCTCCCCCCTCTCTCCACCTGTCTCCCCTCTCTCTACCTGTCTCACCCCTCTCTCCACCTGTCTCCCCTCTCTCCACCTGTCTCCCCTCTCTCTCCCTTTCTCACCTCTCTCCACCTGTCTCCCCTCTCTCCACCTGTCTCCCCTCTCTCTACCTGTCTCCCCCCTCTCTCCACCTGTCTCACCTCCACAGTGCAGGTGAACAGCGAGCCGTCCAGCAGAGTGACCTTCGCCTGCATGGTTCTGAAGCTCAGCGTCTTTCTTCCTGGAGAACGAGCAACTCGCCCGCTTGGCGACAGGGGAACGCTCAAGTCGTCCGTCTGGATCTGGGTGGCCCCGCCCCCTGCCCCCTGAGGAAACAGGAAGTGATGTCACCTGTCTAATGAACCATCTGTTCATTCATCATTGACTCTGATCCTTGTGTTGTACCTGTTTAGGTGTGGAGTGGGAGGCGGCTTCAGGAAAGATCTCGTTGGGCGTGGCCTCCTGTGGCTCCCCTTCCTCTGTCGTCATGGCGATTCAGCTGGAGAAAGGGACCACATGGTTAACATGAGCTGGGGTCAAAGGTCAGATTTAGTTCTTCTGCAGAAACGTTCGCTTCACATCTGTCAAGCTCCAGCTGTCAGGTGAAGGGCTGCCATGGTAACGTGCGGGGGGAGGGGGGGTGATCAGAGTGAGGGATTAGGACCGAGAGACAATCTGATATAAACTGGTGTCAGGCAGAATCATCTTCATCTTCATCTTCATCACCATTATCTACTTCATCACCATCATCACCTTCATCATCATCTACTTCATCACCTTCATCCTCATCTTCTTCATCACCTTCATCACCATCATCATCTTCATCATCATCTACTTCATCTTCCTCTACTTCATCACCTTCATCATCATCTACTTCATCTTCCTCTACTTCATCACCATCATCATCACCATCATCATCATCTACTTCATCTTCATCATCTACTTCATCACCTTCATCATCATCTTCTTCATCACTTTCATCACCATCATCACCTTCATCATCATCTACTTCATCATCATCATCATTTACTTAATCTTCATCTTCATCTACTTCATCATCCTCTACTTCATCACCTTCATCTAAATCATCATCACCGTCACCATTAACTACTTCATAATCATCACCACCTTAATCATCATCACTATCATCATCTTCATCATCATTACTTCATCACCTTCATCATCATCTACTTCATCACTTTCATCATCATTACTTCATCACCTTTATCACCAATCACCATCATTGTCACCTTCATCATCATCATTGTCACCTTCATCATCATCATTATCATCATCATCATCATCACCATCATCATCATGAAAGTGTATATTTTTATCATGTGATTGTTTTTAATCAGCTCATGTTTAATGAAAATATAGTTAAATTATCCATTTCACTTATATATTATATTATATATAATATATCATTATATATGTAATATTCTACTTATTTTGATGTTTTACTTGTAATTAACATGTATCCTTTATATTCTGACTACACTTCTCTGTTTGGTCTTCTTTATTTAGTAGAACTCAGTCTGTACATTTAAATATGACTATCATATTTAATATATACACAGTATACTATGATTTGATATATGAATGTACAGGTATATAAGCACAGTTTACTGTAAATACTTATATATAAATATAGAGTGGTGCAGAACATCAGAGACATAAGGAGACAAGTCTTTGTCGTCCTGCAGCAGGAAACACCCCACTGCAACACAAACACACACACACACACAGTCACTCACACAGTCACTCACACACACACAGTCACTCACACACACACACACACAGTCACTCACACACACACACACACACACACACACACACACACACAGTCACACACACACACATTCACACACACACACACACAGTCACACACACACAGTCACTCACACAAACACACACACACACACACACACACACACACGCACACACACACACACAGTCACTCACACACACAGTCACTCACACACACACACACTCACGCTCACACAGGGCTGCAGTGTGATGAAGCAAAAATGATGATCTCTCACTCTCTCGCTCTATCTCTCTCTCTCCCTCCCTCTCCTCCCCCCCTCTCTCTCTGGTCATCGATAACTAACTGATAATCAGAACAATCACTAGTCGATAACCTCCTCTGTCAATCAAACGTCATCTTTACCTGTCCTCGTGCAGAACGCTCGCTCTCTTCCTCCCGGTGCTGGGCGTTTTTTTCTTTCTACTACGTCATCACACTCGCGAAACAGCACGCGGCGGGGCGCTGACGTCACGACGCACAGTACGTGTCGGCTGTTTGAATGTATTTGTTTAAAAACCAGACCAATAAACAGAGAACAACTATATATATATATATATATATATATATATGGTTTAAACAAATACATTCAAATATATATACAACACTAATTCTAATAAAAAAACAGAAAGTATATGATGTTGATATAATCAGACTCTACAGAGAATATTTTAAATCCTTCATAAGATTTATACAGATATATAATGATAATATAATTTATCTCTGACCCGTCGATATATTAAAAACGATAATGATGAGAGTTTGTTTTCATATGAACCTCCGTATCACGTGTCAGATAGGTAAAGATGATATCATTCATAAACATGGTTCAGGCGTCATGTGACCGGAAATAAAGTAAAAATCCAGTAAATATAAGAAACTGAAAAAAACTAAAACCTTCTCCACAGGTGAGACAAATCAACACAAGTGTGTGTGTGTGTGTGTGTGTGTGTGTGTGTGTGTTACTCACCGAAGACAGGACATGTTTCACCCAGGGAAGGAGAAGAAGATGTTTTATTATTATTATTATACACTTTTTTATTTTCAATGTCTGAACATTTATAAAAAACCTTTATAAAAATCACCTTTATAAAAATCGACAGTTTTGTTTTAAACTAGTGTTTCAACCTGTCTCGGACCTTGCAGGGTCGATGGTTCAGAGTGTAACCTGTCTATAGTTCATCTTTGATAACGATGATTTTCTAAAAGTCACAGAAAGTTTCTGTGAATAATTTAAAGTAAATTAAACCAGCGTGTCCATGTTTTCATTAAGTTCTTTAGATGTTTCTGTAAATCTAATAAAGTGTATTTTAAATTTTTCTTCATGTGAATATTTAAAAACCAGGAATAAGCAAGATAACACTATAAAGCACAAACTGTTAAATATGATAAATAAAGAGGTTACCTCAATGAAACTGTGATGATGATGAAGATGATGGTGATGATGATGAGGATGTTGAACGGATCAGAAGATAACAGCAGCATCAGTGGAACACACACAGACTCCACATTAAGATATGAACAGATGTTTTACCTGAGCAGGTGTTCACACGACTCTGATGACGATGATGAAGACGATGAAGGTTCTGTTGTTCTGTTCCTCCTCTCTCTCTTTCTGTCCTTCAGTCTGTTGTTTAGACGGATTATAGGTTTTCACTGACACATCAGACCCCGCCCACACAGATTAACCCCTCCCCCCAC
>NC_070645.1:20942263-20952263 GCF_947347685.1 Pleuronectes platessa
TGTGTTGACTCAACGCTAACCACACACACACACACACACAGACACACACACACACACAGACAGAGCCAGATGTTGTCAGTGTGAGGGGAGGGAGGGGGGGCAGGAAACAGCTCCACAGCAATGAGTTCAGAACATTCAGCTTCCCTCTCGAACGGTGTATTGATTGATTGTTGTATTGATTGTTGTATTAATGATTGTGTTCTCAGCCTGTGTGTTGCGGTACAATGGATTCTCTCTGGTCTACGTCATCCTGCTGCTGCTGCTGCCACTGCTGCCTGACCCTGCCTCCACCACAGGTAGACTACACATCCCCATCAGCACTGATCTGTGAACAGTCATTAAGAGAATCTGTTTAATTTGAGTATAAAATCTTCAGTGCAGATAAACCACGACCATCAAGTTTCTATCTTCACTCTGCACCACACTATGTTTATAAAAAGCTCTGAACACAAACTAGTGACAGAATATTGATGAAGAGTTTGAGGACGACTCACTAGCGTCAAGGAATATGTCTGAAGTATCAGCATAGAAGAACACAACATTACAATCACACAACAACAGGCACTGAACTGATTATAACAACACATATTACTGCAACTGAATAGTAATATTAATGATAATAACAATCCTCATCATCATTACGATAATAATAATCATGTTTTGAGTAGTGTCACATCTAGAGTCAGAGAGAGAAGAGAACTTACAGTTTGTGACAAGTACACACACAGTAACACACACAGTAACACACACAGTAACACACAGTCAGGGGATGACAGGATGTCCATGTTTCCTGAAGGAAACACAGAGAATAGAGAGGTCGTCCTTGGGGGCGGGCTCAGGATGTGAGATGGGGGGTAATAAAAACAAACCGAGGTTTCAAACATGAGAAACTAAAGTGTAAATATCTTTTATATCTTCTTTTGTTCCTCATCAGCCCCCCCGGTGGAGGCTCAGAGCTTAATACAAATTAAATTGAAATGAAACGTTGTGATAAAAAACTGCAAGAAAAAGACTCAACAGAATAAGAGTTTTATCAGTGTTCCTCCTGCAGGTGATTTACTGAAGAAATCACTTCCTGTCTGAGTTTTTCAAAGTAAAGTCTCCGTCTCTCAGGTAACACGAGTCGCTGTGTGATGGCCGTGTGTGTGTCCAGCTTCCTCTTCCTGTTGCTGCAGTCCTTCTTCCAGCTGACGACCGCCACGCTGCAGCCCGACTACAACTGTGAGATGAACCTGTCTGTCTGCTCATCTGTCTGTCTGCTCACCTGTCTGACTCCTCACCTGTGTGTCTGCTCACCTGTCTGACTCCTCACCTTTCTGTCTGCTCACCTGTCTGAATCCTCAACTGTCTGACTCCTCACCTGTCTGTCTGCTCACCTGTCTGTCTGCTCACCTGTGTGTCTGCTCACCTGTCTGTCTGCTCACCTGTCTGACTCCTCACCTGTCTGACTCCTCACCTTTCTGTCTGCCTCCTCAACTGTCCGACTCCTCACCTGTCTGTCTGCTCACCTGTGTGTCTGCTCACCTGTCTGACTCCTCACCTGTCTGACTCCTCACCTGTCTGACTCCTCACCTGTCTGTCTGCTCACCTGTCTGCCTCCTCACCTGTCTGTCTGCTCACCTGCAGGTACATCATGGCAAAAAGCTCTCAGTCAGCTTGGCCTTGTGAGGTAAGACATACACCATGTCACACGGTGACACGCACGCACGCACGCCCGCACGGTGGCACGCGCACACACACACACACACACACACACACACACACACACACACACACACACACACACACACACACACACACACACACACACACACACACTAACTCAACTGTCTGTTCTCAGTTAAACTTTATTGACACATAAAAAAAAAACAGACTCAGACATGTGTGTGTCTGTGTGTCTGTGTGTTTGTGTGTCTGTGTGTTGCTGACTCAGCTCCTGTAAAAGTAAAAAATCTGTTTATAATTTCATACATGTTGGAGGAGAAGTGTTTGTCCTGTGTGTGTGTGTGTGTGTGTGTGTGTGTGTGTGTGTGTGTGTGTGTGTGTGTGTGTGTGTGTGTTTAAGCAGTAGGAGGTTCAGTAGTCTCTCTGTCTGGACTACATGTCTCTAGAAACACCTACACACACACACACACACACACACACACTTACTTTAGTCATCATCATTGACTCATTACATGTCACCTGTGGGTCAGGAGATACAGTGGGTCGTAAACTTACCAGAAGGTCGGTGTTCAGTCTGCATGTGTGTGTGTGTGTGTGTTTGTGATATTTTAATATAAACCAGTTATTACATTATGTCTTTGAATCAAACACAATCACTCTCTCTCTACATTAGTCTGACAGGAAGTGATGCAGGCTCTGCAGTGAGACAGCTGTTTCCAGATGTCGGTGTGTTGTTCATCAGTCTGTTGACCTGGAGGCTGATTGTGAGACTGAACGCCGACATACACACACAGGTGACACGCACACACACACACACACACACACACACACACACACACTGCACAGATCATCAGGTAGGAGTCGGTATGGATGTTTGATTATTGATCATGAGAACAAACCTCTGAACGGTCCAGGACAGGGTGATGGGGAACACACACTAATGAAGCAGGTGTAACCTAATTTAGTTCCCCCGTCTCGTTTCGTAACGAGGTTTGTTTGTATTAGTGTGTAACTCAGTAAGATATTTATTAACTGTTAACCTCGTTATGTGACTGTATTACACACACACGCACCGATGAACGCACGCGCACACACACACACACACACACACACACACACACACACACACACACACACACACACACACACACACACACACAGGGTATAATGATTACATTTCAAGTTCAATCAGCTGATTATTGGTTCTGTCGGACTCTGTTTGTGAACATGAAACCAGACCTCCTCCTCCTCCTCCTCCTCCTCCTCCTCCTCCTACTCCTCCTCTTCCTCACTCTTCATAACTGTCTCTCTCAGACGTCAGTGTGTCCATGTGCAGGACCAAGATGTCCACAGGTGGATACACATGTCCAAACACCCCCAGTAAAACCAAACCTCTTATTTTCCTGTTTCAGTCTCAGCAGGAGGAAGAGGAGGAGCGTCAGGAAGAAGAGCTAATGTTTGAGGAAGACTCTGTGCTGGGAGGGGGGGGGGGTTGAAGAAGAAGATGATGAAGATGATGAAGAAGAGGAGGGCGGCAGCAGAAACAGGATTCTGGTTGAACTCGAATCACTGGTTTGTAAAAGCAGACAGATGATTGGACACATGACAACGACGGGAGGGAAAATTCTGCTGACGGCTCTGCTGGGTCTCACAGGTAACAATAGAATCCAATAGAGTCTCACAGGTAACAATAGAATCCAATAGAATCCAATAGAGTCTCACAGGTAACAATAGAATCCAATAGAGTCTCACAGGTAACAATAGAATCCAATAGAGTCTCACAGGTAACAATAGAATCCAATAGAATCCAATAGAATCTCACAGGTAACAATATAATCAAATAAAATCCAGAACTGATGGAACTGATAGAACCCCCCCCCCCCCCTCCTCGCCCCGCCCCCTCCAGGTATCATATGCCCCTCCCTTTCCTCCCTCCCTTACCTGCTCTGTTTCCAGTTGTTGTGCACCTGGTGGGCGTGGTCGGGTCAGGTCCCACCCCTCCTCTTCAGGTGTGTGTCTGTGATGTCACTGGTGTACTGCTCCTCCCACTTCCTGCTTCTCTACTGCTACCAGCTGCCGTCCCTACAGGAGGCGTGGCCTCCCAACCACACCTCCACCAGGTAACGCACACACTTCCACCAGGTAACACACACACACACACACACACCTCCACCAGGTAACACACACACACACACTTCCACCAGGTAACACACACACACACACACACACACACCTCCACCAGGTAACACACACACACACACTTCCACCAGGTAACACACACACACACAGACACTTCCACCAGGTAACACACACACACACAGACACTTCCACCAGGTAACCCACACACACACACACACACTTCCACCAGGTAACAAACACACACACACACACACCTCCACCAGGTAACACACACACCTTGGTAATTGATGGTGGTTTGCTCTGCAGTGTGTTTGGCCTGGTGTCTCTGGTGTCGGTGGACTGCAGCGCCCCCTGGAGGCTGCACATGAATGCTGAGCTCAGCTGGTTTCACTTCCTCAGTCCTCTGACGCTCCTGCTGCTGTGTCACACGGTGGCGGCGCTGTGGAGGAACCAGGTGACCTTGATGATGTCATATATACTCATAGTGCTCTGCAGATCGGATTGGCTTACGGGTGTCACATGTTTCAGCTGATCGTTGGTGACGAGAGGCGGGGCGTAAAGAGGGAGGTGTCAGCAGTCAGCGGGAGCAGTGACATCATCACTTCCACCAGTAACCTGAGTGATGAGGTCATCGCTGACATCACAGCAGAGAGGCGGAGAGAGCTGTGGAGGAGAGCTCACGATCGACCGGAGTGCAGAGACGTACGGACAAAAATCCATATATCAAAGTGATCCATTTTTATTCATATGTTAATGAAGAATCAAGCCTGATTGGTTCTGTGAAGCAGGTGCAGTCGTCGTCGACCAATGAGAGCCCCTCTGACTCCTTCACCCCGCACACACAGAGCACTGCCCTGGGACTGGATGTTTACTCTGTGCCTCAGTACTCTCTCAGCCAATCAGGTCAGTGCTTGGTTTAGACAGGTACAAAATAATGATCCAATCAAGAGAAGTCAGTAAAGTGCCTTTCTCTCTGAGCGGAGGGGGCGTGGCCTGGCGTTGATCTGATGGATTTGACTTCCTGTTAACACAGATTCTTGTTGTTCACTCGCCCTCCATGTGAACGTATCATGTGACCTCTGGTTTCCTGTCGCAGACACCTTGGAAACCTGTGTTTTTGAAGGTGACGGATGGGAGGAGGAGGGGGAGGTAAGGAGCGAGGTGGGCGGAGTCAGTGCAGCCTCCATGGCGTTCAGCTTCCTCCTCAAACAGAGTTACATCTGTGCTCTGATCTCCATGATGGCGTGGTCCATCACATACGTGTCCTGGCTCACGTGTGTCCTGCTGCTGTGGTCATGTGTCCTCTGGATGATGAGAGAGCGGCGCCGCTACACGCTGATGTCATCACCATGGTTGGTTGCATATGGCAACTTGCTGGTCATCTTACAGTACATCTACAGCTTCCCTCCGGTCCAGGAAGTCCCCGGACTGTTCCCCAGGAAGGACGTCCCCTGCACGGAGCTCGCCTCCAAGGTACTACTACGACTTTTACTACTAATACTACAATCACTGTAATCTGATTATCAGACTGTAACTCTACTGTAATCTGATTATCAGACTGTAACTCTACTGTAATCTGATTATCAGACTGTAACTCTACTGTAATCTGATGATCAGACTGTAACTCTACAGTAATCTGATGATCAGACTGTAACTCTTCTGTAATCTGATTATCAGACTGTTAACTCTACTGTAATCTGATTATCAGACTGTTAACTCTACTGTAATCTGATGATCAGACTGTAACTCTACAGTAATCTGATGATCAGACTGTAACTCTACTTTAATCTGATGATCAGACTGTAACTCTTCTGTAATCTGATTATCAGACTGTTAACTCTACTGTAATCTGATGATCAGACTGTAACTCTACTTTAATCTGATGATCAGACTGTAACTCTTCTGTAATCTGATGATCAGACTGTAACTCTTCTGTAATCTGATATCAGACTGTAACTCTACAGTAATCTGATGATCAGACTGTAACTCTTCTGTAATCTGATGATCAGACTGTAACTCTTCTGTAATCTGATATCAGACTGTAACTCTACAGTAATCTGATGATCAGACTGTAACTCTTCTGTAATCTGATGATCAGACTGTAACTCTACTGTAATCTGGTTATCAGACTGTAACTCTACAGTAATCTGATGATCAGACTGTTAACTCTACTGTAATCTGATTATCAGACTGTAACTCTACAGTAATCTGATTATCAGACTGTAACTACTGTAATCTGATGATCAGACTGTAACTCTACAGTAATCTGATGATCAGACTGTTAACTCTACAGTAATCTGATTATCAGACTGTAACTCTACTGTAATCTGGTTATCAGACTGTTAACTCTACTGTAATCTGATGATCAGACTGTAACTCTACAGTAATCTGATGATCAGACTGTAACTCTACTGTAATCTGATGATCAGACTGTAACTCTACTGTAATCTGGTTATCAGACTGTTAACTCTACTGTAATCTGATGATCAGACTGTAACTCTACAGTAATCTGATGATCAGACTGTAACTCTACTGTAATCTGATTGTCAGACTGTAACTCTACTGTAATCTGATGATCAGACTGTAACTCTACTGTAATCTGGTTATCAGACTGTAACTCTACAGTAATCTGATGATCAGACTGTAACTCTACTGTAATCTGATGATCAGACTGTGACTCTACTGTAATCTGATGATCAGACTGTGACTCTACTGTAATCTGATGATCAGACTGTAACTCTACTGTAATCTGATCTGCTGTTACAGTTGTTGTGTCTCCTGACCTTCTGGCTGCTGCTGCGTCAGGCGCTGACTGAGAAGAGCGAGAGACATGAGGACAACAAGCTGTCCACCATCACTGTCCATGTGGAGGGTGAGACACCTGTCTTCACGTGACTGTCTGATTACCTGTCTGTCTCACTGATCACCTGTCTGTCTGTGCAGAGCCTGCCCTGAAGAAGGGGGAGGAGTCATGCGAGGAGGTGCTGCTCCTGGGGGGAGCCGTTCAGATGGAGGCTCTGGCTGCAGTGGTGACCAGGATGTTTGTGAAGTACTGGATCTACGTCTGTGGAACCATGTTCTTCTTCGTTAGTTTTGAAGGAAAAATCGTTCTCTATAAAGTCATCTACATGGTGATGTTCCTGTGCTGCGTCGCCCTGTACCAGGTAAAACTACAAGTACTGCGGTACTTAAAGTACTACAAATACAACAAATACTTCAAGCCCTGTACTGTAAATACTGCAAATAGTACAAGTCCTGCAAGTCCTGTTATTAAGTACAGTATTGCAAATACTTTTAGTATTGCAGGTACTGCAGGTACTACTACTGTCCATTACTATTGCTGTATTAGTGACTGTACTACTGCAGTTCTACATGTAATATCAAAGTCTCCTCTGCTTTGCTCTTTACAGGTACAAGTACTGCATGTTACCGCGACATGCGGTTGATGGTTTCTAATTCTCATCGTCCATCCTCTGTTAGAACTGTTGCAATGGGCGTGGCTACTGTTTGATATCACTGATTGGACATTTGAAATAATAATCTACATCCATCTAACTGCACCTGTCTGTGCCTCTGTAGTTGAATTATGAGCGCTGGCGTGCCTTGCTCAGGGGATTCTGGGTAGCTGTGGTGGTCTACTCCATGCTGGTTCTGATCCTGGTCTACACCTTTCAATTTCCCTCATCCCCCCACACCTGGAGTTACTACTCTGGACTCAGTACACACAGGTACACACACTTATACACACAGGTACACACACAAGGTCACACACAGGTACACATGTGATTGGCTCTCTGATTGGTTCTCTATCTTCGCAGGTTGGAGGATGTTGGTTTGGAGTCGTTCTCACTTCCAGTTCTTTTCACCAGGATCTTCATTCCTGCTGCGTTCTTACTGGTGCTCACTCAGACTCACGTCCATCGAACACGGTCACATGGTCTCAGCATCACAGACGTGACAGTTGTTGTCTTTGTTCTGCAGGTGTGTATCGTTCACCTGCATTACTTCCATGAGCCGTTCCTGCAGCTGACCGACCTGAAGACTGTGGTGGACACACACAACAGCATCATCACCAGGTATCACACATACACTGAATCTGTCCAATCACAGCTCTCAGATCAGTGGACCTCTACCACGAGTCTCTAGTCCAAAGACTTCTACAACTAGTCCACTGACCGTCACAACTATTCGTCAGAGCTCTGTGCCCACCTGTCTCACTTCACCTGTCTCACTTCACCTGTCTCACTTCACCTGTCTCCCTTCACCTGTCTCCCTTCACCTGTCTCACTTCACCTGTATCACTTCACCTGTCTCACTTCACCTGTCTCATTTCACCTTCTCACTTCACTTGTCTCACTTCACCTGTCTCACTTCACCTGTCTCACTTCACCTGTCTCACTTCACCTGTATCACTTCACCTGTCTCCCTTCACCTGTCTCCCTTCACTTGTCTCCCTTCACCTGTCTCCCTTCACCTGTCTCACTTCACCTGTCTCCCTTCACCTGTCTCACTTCACCTGTCTCACTTCACCTGTATCACTTCACCTGTCTCACTTCACCTGTCTCACTTCACCTGTCTCCCTTCACCTGTCTCACTTCACCTGTATCACTTCACCTGTCTCACTTCACCTGTCTCACTTCACCTGTCTCCCTTCACCTGTCTCACTTCACCTGTATCACTTCACCTGTCTCACTTCACCTGTCTCACTTCACCTGTCTCCCTTCACCTGTCTCACTTCACCTGTCTCCCTTCACCTGTCTCACTTCACCTGTCTCCCTTCACCTGTCTCCCTTCACCTGTCTCCCTTCACCTGTCTCACTTCACCTGTCTCCCTTCACCTGTCTCACTTCACCTGTCTCCCTTCACCTGTCTCACTTCACCTGTCTCACTTCACCTGTCTCCCTTCACCTGTCTCACTTCACCTGTCTCACTTCACTTGTCTCACTTCACCTGTCTCCCTTCACCTGTCTCCCTTCACCTGTCTCACTTCACCTGTCTCACTTCACCTGTCTCCCTTCACCTGTCTCACTTCACCTGTCTCCCTTCACCTGTCTCCCTTCACCTGTCTCACTTCACCTGTCTCCCTTCACCTGTCTCACTTCATCTGTCTCCCTTCACCTGTCTCACTTCACCTGTCTCACTTCACCTGTCTCCCTTCACCTGTCTCACTTCATCTGTCTCACTTCACCTGTCTCATTTCACCTGTCTCCCTTCACCTGTCTCCGTTCACCTGTCTCACTTCACCTGTCTCCCTTCACCTGTCTCACTTCACTTGTCTCACTTCACCTGTCTCCCTTCACCTGTCTCACTTCACCTGTCTCCCTTCACCTGTCTCACTTCACTTGTCTCACTTCACCTGTCTCCCTTCACCTGTCTCCCTTCACCTGTCTCCCTTCACCTGTCTCACTTCACCTGTCTCCCTTCACCTGTCTCACTTCACTTGTCTCACTTCACCTGTCTCCCTTCACCTGTCTCCCTTCACCTGTCTCCGTTCACCTGTCTCACTTCACCTGTCTCCCTTCACCTGTCTCACTTCACTTGTCTCACTTCACCTGTCTCCCTTCACCTTTCTCCCTTCACCTGTCTCCCTTCACCTGTCTCCCTTAACCTGTCTCACTTCACCTGTCTCCCTTCACCTGTCTCACTTCATCTGTCTCCCTTCACCTGTCTCCCTTCACCTGTCTCACTTCACCTGTCTCCCTTCACCTGTCTCCCTTCACCGGTCTCCCTTCACCTGTCTCCCTTCACCTGTCTCCCTTCACCTGTCTCCCTTCACCTGTCTCCCTTCACCTGTCTCTCTCTCTGCAGGCTGGTTCACTCTGATGGCAGCCTGGTCGACCTGTCAGTGGGTGGAGCTCCTCAGCTCCTCCTGGAGGAAGAGAAGAGAAAAGGAGAGAGGGAGAGAGAGAGAGAGAGAGAGGGAGAAGATAAGGGGATAAAGGAAGAAGAGGAGGAAGAGGAACATTACCCCTGTGTGTTTGAAAAGGAAACCCTGTCTGACCACATAACAGGTAAACTGGACATCGTCACGCCTGAGACAGAGGAGCTGAGTGTGCAACAGGAAGTAGACTCTGATGTCTGCTCCTCAGCGCTGGTCTCCTGGAGGTTGGTGGTGGATCGAATCTCTGTGTTGTTCCTGCGCCTCCTCCTCTCCATGCAGCGACTGCAGCGCCTCATCTGGTGGCTCCTGGAATTA
>NC_070645.1:20957263-20974763 GCF_947347685.1 Pleuronectes platessa
GAACCAGGGAACACACAGAGAACCAGTTAAAACACAGAGAACCAGTTAAAACACAGAGAACCAGGGAACACACAGAGAACCAGTCAAAACACAGAGAACCAGTCAAATCACAGAGAACCAGTCAAATCACAGAGAACCAGTCAAAACACAGAGAACCAGTGAACACACAGAGAACCAGTTAAAACACAGAGAACCAGTCAAAACACAGAGAACCAGTGAACACACAGAGAACCAGTTAAAACACAGATAACCAGTGAGAACACAGAGAACCAGTGAGAACACAGAGAACCAGTCAAAACGTAGAGAACCAGTGAACAAACAGAGAACCAGTTAAAACACAGAGAACCAGTCAAAACACAGAGAACCAATCAAAACGTAGAGAACCAGTGAACAAACAGAGAACCAGTTAAAACACAGAGAACCAGTCAAAACACAGAGAACCAGTCAAATCATAGAGAACCAGTGAACACACAGAGAACCAGTAAGACACAGAGAACCAGTGAACACACAGAGAACCAGTTAAAACACAGAGAACCAGTGAACACACAGAGAACCAGTCAAAACACAGAGAACCAGTGAACACACAGAGAACCAGTGAACACACAGAGAACCAGTTAAAACACAGAGAACCAGTGAACACACAGAGAACCAGTCAAAACGTAGAGAACCAGTGAACAAACAGAGAACCAGTGAACACACAGAGAACCAGTTAAAACACAGAGAACCAGTCAAAACACAGAGAACCAGTCAAATCATAGAGAACCAGTGAACACACAGAGAACCAGTGAACACACAGAGAACCAGTGAACACACAGAGAACCAGTGAGAACACAGAGAACCAGTTAAAACACAGAGAACCAGGGAACACACAGAGAACCAGTCAAAACGTAGAGAACCAGTGAACAAACAGAGAATCAGTTAAAACACAGAGAACCAGTCAAAACACAGAGAACCAGTCAAATCATAGAGAACCAGTGAACACACAGAGAACCAGTGCACACACAGAGAACCAGTCAAAACACAGAGAACCAGTGAACACACAGAGAACCAGTTAAAACACAGAGAACCAGTGAACACACAGAGAACCAGTGAACACACAGAGAACCAGTGAACACACAGAGAACCAGTGAACACACAGAGAACCAGTCAAAACACAGAGAACCAGTCAAATCACAGAGAACCAGTCAAAACACAGAGAACCAGTGAACACACAGAGAACCAGTCAAATCACAGAGAACCAGTGAACACACAGAGAACCAGTTAAAACACAGAGAACCAGTGAACACACAGAGAACCAGTCAAAACACAGAGAACCAGTCAAATCACAGAGAACCAGTCAAAACACAGAGAACCAGTGAACACACAGAGAACCAGTGAACACACAGAGAACCAGTCAAATCACAGAGAACCAGTGAACACACAGAGAACCAGTTAAATCACAGAGAACCAGTGAACACACAGAGAACCAGTGAACACACAGAGAACCAGTGAACACACAGAGAACCAGTCAAATCACAGAGAACCAGTGAACACACAGAGAACCAGTGAACACACAGTGAACCAGTCAAATCACAGAGAACCAGTGAACACACAGAGAACCAGTTAAATCACAGAGAACCAGTGAACACACAGAGAACCAGTGAACACACAGAGAACCAGTCAAATCATAGAGAACCAGTGAACACACAGAGAACCAGTCAAAACACAGAGAACCAGTGAACACACAGAGAACCAGTCAAAACACAGAGAACCAGTGAACACACAGAGAACCAGTGAACACACAGAGAACCAGTGAACACACAGAGAACCAGTGAACACACAGAGAACCAGTCAAAACACAGAGAACCAGTCAAATCACAGAGAACCAGTCAAAACACAGAGAACCAGTGAACACACAGAGAACCAGTCAAATCACAGAGAACCAGTGAACACACAGAGAACCAGTTAAAACACAGAGAACCAGTTAAAACACAGAGAACCAGTGAACACACAGAGAACCAGTCAAAACACAGAGAACCAGTCAAATCACAGAGAACCAGTCAAAACACAGAGAACCAGTGAACACACAGAGAACCAGTGAACACACAGAGAACCAGTTAAATCACAGAGAACCAGTGAACACACAGAGAACCAGTGAACACACAGTGAACCAGTCAAATCACAGAGAACCAGTCAAAACACAGAGAACCAGTCAAATCACAGAGAACCAGTGAACACACAGAGAACCAGTTAAATCACAGAGAACCAGTGAACACACAGAGAACCAGTGAACACACAGAGAACCAGTGAACACACAGAGAACCAGTCAAATCACAGAGAACCAGTGAACACACAGAGAACCAGTGAACACACAGTGAACCAGTCAAATCACAGAGAACCAGTGAACACACAGAGAACCAGTTAAATCACAGAGAACCAGTGAACACACAGAGAACCAGTGAACACACAGAGAACCAGTGAACACACAGAGAACCAGTCAAATCATAGAGAACCAGTGAACACACAGAGAACCAGTGAACACACAGAGAACCAGTCAAAACACAGAGAACCAGTTAAAACACAGAGAACCAGTGAACACACAGAGAACCAGTCAAAACACAGAGAACCAGTGAACACACAGAGAACCAGTGAACACACAGAGAACCAGTGAACACACAGAGAACCAGTCAAATCACAGAGAACCAGTGAACACACAGAGAACCAGTGAACACACAGAGAACCAGTGAACACACAGAGAACCAGTTCCTGGTGCTGGTCTGACCTGAACTACTTCCTGTCTGCCTCAGGATGGAGAGGATCAAGTCTCGACAGCAGAAGTTCCGCAGAGGGAAAGACAAGATGCTGAGTGTCCCTCAGGACAGCTGCCACGGGGACGGTCTGTAAACAAACATCATCTGTCCTCATGCTGACAGACAGACACACAGCTGTCAATCACACAATCAGCTGTTGTGTTTGATTTGTAGGTCCAGAAAACCAGAAGGGTCAGAAACAGAAGGACTGGTGGAGGCCCTGGGTGAACCACGCCTCAAGTGAGTCACATGACCTGGGACATCAGCACCATTCACTCCCACGTGTTTATTCAATTCAACTTTTTTTGTATCAAACCAAATAATAACAGACATAATATATAGATACTGAACACAGTGCAGCTCTGAGAATATTATATCTGTGCCCGTCTGTCCATACCTGTCTGTCTGCAGTGGTGAGGAGTGGGGACTACTACCTGTTTGAGACAGACAGTGAAGAAGAGGAGGATGAAGAAAAGAAGGTGGAAGAGAAGAAGGAGGCGGAGCCTGAGAAGTCCGCCTTCCAGGTTCGTCTCGATGACGACCACATATATCTGTCACGGAAGCTAGGGGGCGCTAAAGAGCCAAAATCAGGCAGATTTTATATTATATGTTTAGACAGAACAAACGCAAGATTCTGCTGAAAAAGGATTAAATAAGATAATAATAATACAAATCTTTATTAACACAACAACGAAACAGAAGCGACGGGTCAAACCTCCTGAGGGTTTATCTTAAATGAACTCAATGAATCCCTGAGTTCACTTAACACCAACAAACAATTGACACGATGTGATGATGATCTTTGTTTCCATTAGTTTGTTTACCACGCCTGGATAACAGATTCCAGAACAGCAATGAGAGCTCGAAACAACCAGAAGAAACTGTGGGAGAAGAACTCTTCTGAACGAAGGAGCAGGAAGGAGGAGAAGAAAGGAGGCGACGCCTCCGCAGCTGGAGTCTTAGAAGTGACGGAGGAGACGGAGGATGGTGAAGAGGAGGAGAAAGAGGAGGGTTCAGGTAGCAGATGTTATATAACCTCAAAGTGTCTCTTGAACATGTGGGTCCACGGTGAACGATGAGCTGCTGTGTTTCAGACACGGTGCTGCATCGAGTCTCCAACACTCTGCGCTTCTGTTGGGTTCTGCTGTCGGCTCTGCTGGACTCTCTGACTGCCTGGCTCAGCGGCTTGTGTCAGGAACACGTTGACATCTCCACCGTCCTCCGTATCGAGCACTGCATGCTAACACAACAGGCCAAACAGGTACACACCCAGGACTACAGATCCCTACTGGGGGGTGAGCTGTGAACTACAACAAAGATGGAGGACCTGCTTCCTGTTTATTCTCCCTCTTATTTGTTTGGTTGATCAGGGTAACTTGCCCACGAGAGAGGCAATCACCGTTTACTACGAAGAGCAGATGATGAAAACATCAAGAGAGTCGGGTCTGGACTCCAGTTCCCATGATGCAACAGTGAGAGGAAGAGAGGGGGGAGGAGATGAAGAGGCAGGACGTCCTGATACAGATGAAGAAGAAGCTGGAGCTCAAACAACCAAAGAGAAAGAAGAGAAACTCCAAACAGACTCAGACGATGAGGACGATTCACATTCTGAACTAGAACCAGGACTTGGATCAATCGGTTCAGACCCGCATCCTGAAACTGGATCCGAGGAGGACCCAGGTGGACTACAGACCCCAGTTAGTCCACCTGAAACAGAACCAGAAGCAGATGGTCATAATGAACCAGGAGAAGATGTCCCAGAATGCATAGAGGCTAAAACCAGCCAAAGATCCCGACCCAAGCTGTCCAGGATGGAGAGGGTCCAGTCTCTGGAGTCCTTATCGTCAGAGGAAGGAGAGATCGGTCACACATACAGGTGGGCTGCTGCAGCCACATCAGAAACTCATATTCATAATGATATATTGATCACGTGTTATGATTCTGTGGGAGCTTAGCTTAGCATGACTCAGTTAGCAACCTGTTTTATCATGTGCCTCTCTCTGTTTGAACAGCTGTGAAGATTGGAACCAGCCACTTCCTGTTGACACGCAGCCAACACACACCTTCACTAGCACCTCCTCCCTCCTCCTCCCCCCCTCCTACAGCCTCGCAATCGGGCTCGACCTCCAGGAGGAGGAAGTGAGGGAGACGAGGGGGGATGGACAGAGGAGGAGGAGAGGGGAGGCGGAGTCAGGATTTAGGAAGTGGCTGCTGACTCCCAGTGAAACCAACGACCTTCTGTTTGACTCGGCCTCCACTTCCTGTCCGCTGACATCTCGAGCTCAGGATCTGACCGCGAGCGAGCTGCTGAGGAACAGGTGAGGACAGGTGAGTCCACAGATCCCCCCCGACAGCTTCTGGAGCTCAGCACTGTGTCTGTGTTTCAGGACCTTCTATGATGACGAGCTGGAGGCCTCAGACCGGTTCTATGGAACTCAGCCTCAGCTGCTCCAGCTGTGCTACGCCCTCTACAACATCCTGGCAGCCAGGTCAACTTTCATCTCTTAATACTGACACAAGCAGGTTCTCAGAAGTTCAGTGAGTTCCTCAGTGTAAACCTGGTTCCACCCCCGGCAGGTCGGAGACTGTGTGTTACCTGGTCATCGTTCTGAACCACATGGTGTCCGCCAGCTGTCTGACATTGGTTCTTCCAGTTCTGGTGTTTCTCTGGGCGATGCTGTCCGTCCCTCGACCCAGTAAGACCTTCTGGATGACGGCCATCATCTACACTGAGGTTTGTTTTTATTCTTTATTTCTTTATATTTTGAACATTAATAGTTTATACATATATATAACTGGTTCTACTGTATATCTGCCTGTGTGTCCGTGTCCTCAGGTTACCATCGTCATCAAGTATTTCTTCCAGTTCGGTTTCTTCCCATTTAACCAGAAGCTGGAGGTGGACCGATCCAAACCGTTTCACCCCCCCAACATCCTGGGAGTGGAGAAGAAGGAAGGCTACGTCCTGTACGACCTGCTGCAGCTGCTCACGTTGTTCTACCACAGAGCCACACTCAAGGTAAAGTGATTCTACCAAAGAACTGAACTCCAGGTAAAGAACTCTGATTGATAACCGCTGGCTCCTCCTCCACAGTGCCACGGCCTCTGGGATCAGACCATTAGCCTGGAAGCCGACCCGCTCCGTCAGCTCAACAACCAGATGGACTCTGCTGACTCCTCCTCCGGCGACCGGGGCGACCACGCCAACACACTCCGACGGCGAGGCCGGGGACGAACGCGCTCCAGCTCCACCCAGCTGCGCTCTCCTGCAGGTAGAATCAAACACACCCAAAAACAACAAGAACCAATGAATGTTTCAGGACAGAGGTCAGAATCTGAAACGGTCAGATTTCAGACATTTGAAGATTCAGGTTCCAGACGGTAACGTTCATCATGTCAGCCCAACGTCCCATCCCCTCTCATGATCGGTCTGAGACCAGGAGTGGATCATTTCTATACATCAGACAAATCTGTGGCTCGAAGATGAAACCAAAGCGCTGACCCTGTTGGAAATATCTGGAAGTAAAAATAAAAATGCCGGGGGGGCACTAAGTCAGGCTTCAAGGACAATTTCTTATTATTCACATTTAATGAAAGATCTTAAGTGACTTTGAAAATGTGTTTTCAGGCAGTGTGAGTTCCAGACCTCAGCAGCTCAGCAGGTTGGATCTGCTGCTGCAGAAACTCCGAGAAGTTTCCATCAGAGTCCAGGAGGTCTCTGTTAGCAGGTACGCTAACACTGCCGTTAACTCTCTTTGATTCGTGTTGACAGAACACTCACCACCATCTCTCTCTCTCTCAGGTGTCTGTCAGTTTACCGTCCGGTCGGTCAGTTCTTCAGAGCTCTCGTCCAACCAGAGTACAGCGCCGTCACCGACGTCTACGTCCTCATGTTCCTCGCAGACACCGTCGACTTCATCATCATCGTCTTTGGCTTCTGGGCTTTTGGAGTAAAGTCGGTTTCATTAAACATATTTACGAATATTTCAATCTGAGCTGAAACTTTACTCAGTTTTATTTGATTCTAATGATTCGTAGAAACACTCGGCGGCTGCTGACATCACTTCCTCCCTCTCAGAAGATCAGGTTCCTGAAGCTTTCTTGGTGATGGTGTTGATCCAGTTTGGTATGTCCTCTGTCGTGCTGTCTCACCTGTGTGTCTGTTCATCTGTGTGTCTCACTGCTGACCTGTCTCACTGTCTTTCTTACTGTCTGTCTGCAGGGACCATGGTGATAGACAGGGCTCTGTATTTGAGGAAGACAGTTTTGGGGAAGTTAGTGTTCCAGGTGATTCTGGTGTTTGGGATCCACTTCTGGATGTTCTTCATCCTGCCGACTGTCACCGAGAGGTAACTAACCCATCCCTGAGACTAGTCAACAACATAACTAAGGTTAAACTGAGTTGATGAATAAGTCCAGTTGAACCAGGTTGAAAGTGAGTTGTATGGTTGGTTTGAAGTGGATTTAAGTTAAGGTAATTCAGCCTCAGTCTCACAAACACAAACGTGAACGTCCATGTTGTTTCTGTTCTCCAGACGTTTCAATCAGAACCTGGTGGCTCAGCTCTGGTACTTTGTGAAGTGCGTGTACTTTGGTCTGTCGGCCTATCAGATCCGATCTGGTTACCCAACACGAGTTCTGGGAAACTTCCTGACAAAGAGTCACAACTACCTCAACCTGTTCCTGTTCCAGGGGTGAGTCCTGCCCCCCCTGAAGCCCGGCCGCCTAGCTTAGCACAGTGACCTGAGAGGATGTAGCTAGCCCTGTGCCTGGTTCTGTCTCCACCTGTCGGCCTCTAGGTTCCGCATGGTTCCCTTCCTGACCGAGCTGAGGGCGGTGATGGACTGGGTCTGGACCGACACCACTCTGTCTCTGTCCTCATGGATCTGTGTGGAGGACGTTTACGCCCACTGCTTCGTCTTAAAGTGCTGGAGGGAGTCAGAGAAGGTGTGTGTGTGTGTGTGTGTGTGTAGCAGGGTAAGAAGTGTGTGTGTGTGTGTGTGTGTGTAGCAGGGTATGAAGTGTGTGTGTGTGTGTGTGTGTGTAGCAGGGTATGAAGTGTGTGTGTGTGTAGCAGGGTAAGAAGTGTGTGTGTGTGTGTGTAGCAGTGTATGAAGTGTGTGTGTGTGTAGCAGGGTATGAAGTGTGTGTGTGTGTGTGTGTGTGTAGCAGTGTATGAAGTGTGTGTGTGTGTAGCAGGGTATGAAGTCTGTGTGTGTCTGTGTGTAGCAGGGTATGAAGTGTGTGTGTGTGTTTAGCAGGGTATGAAGTCTGTGTGTGTGTGTGTGTAGCAGGGTATGAAGTGTGTGCGTGTAGCAGTGTATCATGTGTTTGTGTGTAGCAGTGTATGAAGTCTGTGTGTGTGTAGCAGGGTATGAAGTGTGTGTGTGTGTAGCAGGGTATGAAGTGTGTGTGTAGCAGGGTATGAAGTGTGTGTGTAGCAGGGTATGAAGTGTGTGTGTGTGTAGCAGGGTATGAAGTCTGTGTGTGTGTAGCAGGGTATGAAGTGTGTGTGTGTGTAGCAGGGTATGAAGTGTGTGTGTAGCAGGGTATGAAGTGTGTGTGTAGCAGGGTATGAAGTGTGTGTGTGTGTGTGTAGCAGTGTATGAGGTCTGTGTGTGTGTGTGTGTGTAGCAGGGTATGAAGTGTGTGTGTGTAGCAGTGTATGAAGTCTGTGTGTGTGTAGCAGGGTATGAAGTGTGTGTGTGTGTAGCAGGGTATGAAGTGTGTGTGTAGCAGGGTATGAAGTGTGTGTGTAGCAGGGTATGAAGTGTGTGTGTGTGTGTGTAGCAGTGTATGAGGTCTGTGTGTGTGTGTGTGTGTAGCAGGGTATGAAGTGTGTGTGTGTGTGTGTAGCAGTGTATCATGTGTTTGTTTGTTAGCAGTGTATGAAGTCTGTGTGTGTGTGTGTGTGTAGCAGTGTATGAGGTCTGTGTGTGTGTGTGTGTGTAGCAGGGTATGAAGTGTGTGTGTGTGTGTGTAGCAGTGTATCATGTGTGTGTGTGTAGCAGTGTATGAAGTGTGTTGTGTCCTCAGAGGTACCCTCAGCCTCGGGGGCAGAAGAAGAAGCGGGTGGTGAGGTATGTGTGTGTGTGTAGCAGTGCATCATGTGTGTGTAGCAGTGTATGAAGTGTGTTGTGTGGGTAGCAGTGTATCATGTGTGTGTAGCAGGGTATGAAGTGTGTTGTGTCCTCAGAGGTACCCTCAGCCCCGGGGGCAGAAGAAGAAGCGGGTGGTGAAGTATGGGATGGGCGGCCTCATCGTGCTGCTGCTCATCTGCATCGTGTGGTTCCCGCTGCTCTTCATGTCGCTCATCAAGTCCGTGGCTGGAGTCGTGAACCGGCCGCTCGACATCTCTCTGACCATCACGCTCGGAGGCTTCCAGGTAGGAGCGCCGGTCCCGCCTCACCTGTGTTGTTGGATGAGCAGCACTGTGACCAGTGTTGTGTTGTTGTTTGCAGCCCATCTTCACCATGAGCGCCCAGCAGAACCAGCTCAGGGACTTGACCCAGGAAGACTTCAGCTCCTTCGTCAGCTCCTACAGTTACACACCTGTAAGTTCTCCTGTAAACTACTAAGTCTAATTGATGCTTCCTGGTATGTACAGAATTGAATGTGTACGTCTCAGACGTACCGACCATCTCTGCATTTATACTTCCAGAAGGTACGTTTGCTATTAGCAGTAGCATTAGCAGTGTTTACAGTAGTATTAGCAGTTTTCTAGCGTTACTCCTAGTTACACTCTTGCAGTGACTCTGTGGCGTGTGTTTCCCAGAGTGCCTTGCAGTTCCTGGAGGCGTACACACGTGAGGACGTGACGATGGCGGAGCTGCAGGGCAGCAGTAACTCTCTGTGGACCATCAGTCCGCCCAGCAGACAGTACCTGAGCCAGGTGCTCAACCTCCACCACTTCCCCATCACCCTGTCCTGGACCGTTCAGAGGTTTGTTCTCATGATCAATAATCAAACATCCATACCGACTCCTACCTGATGATCTGTGCAGTGTGTGTGTGTGTGTGTGTGTGTGTGTGTGTGTGTGTGTGTGTGTGTGTGTGTGTGTGTGTGTGTGTGTGTGTGTGTGTGTGTGTGTGTGTGTGTGTGTGTGTGTGTGTGTGTGTGTGTGTGTGTGTGTGTGTGTGTGTGTGTGTGTGTGTGTGTGTGTGTGTGTGTGTGTGTGTGTCTCTGTCTGTGTGTGTGTGTTTCTGTGTGTGTGCTGCACGTCACTGACCATTCACCAGTTGAATAAAGCTTCTTGTAAACAGGAACCTGAGTCTGGGAGCCAAGGTGGAGCTTGCATCAGGTAAACATGTGACTTACCTGGACAATGAGACTCGCCTGGAGCTGATCGAGCTGCTGAACGGGACCAGGACACTTCCTGTGTGAGTACGGGGGGGGGGGGGGGCTGAAACACTACAAACATGACCGCCACCATTCCCTCTAACAACTCCTGTCTGCTCGATGCTAAGCTAGCTGATGTAGCATTGAGCTGTTGAGATCAGATGAAAGTTTCTGATGAATCAGCGAAACATTAAACAAACGTTAATTAAAAGAGTTGTGTGTTTGTGTTGTCAGGGTGATACAGGATGTGCTTCCATGTTTCATCCGCGCTCCGAGCGACTCCAACGCCAAACCAATCCAACAGCTCTACACAGGTTTGAGCCTTTTTACGTTGATGCAAACACTTGTGAGTCTTAGTTCATGACTTTGTTACGAACTTTGATTTTAGATCATTTCACATATTTTTTTGTTATAAATATGTTTAATCCACTCCTCCAATCACATAGCTTCTCTTTCCTCTTGTCCAATCAGATGACCGCTACAAGGACATCTTGTTGGCTCTGGAGAGGTCGACCAATCAGAGTAGAGAGGTCCGGGAGTGGTGGATTGTCGACCAACCGGCCGACAGCTTAGTGCCAGTTCAGGGCGGGGCTTCCCTGAAGGACAAGAGGGAGGCGGGGCTTCAGCTGTTTGTGTTCAGTGATAAAGTCAGTCCTCCGAGTCTCGGCTTCTTGGCTGGATATGGGTAACTATTACCTTCTGAAGTAATAGATTACTATTACCATATGGTCACTAGAAACACAGAGTACTATTCCTTCATGCAGTAATTATTACTATAGTAACAGTAAGTACTGAAGTAGAAATGAAAAAGTAAAGAAACAACCCCCCCCCCCCCTGCCCCGCAGCATCATGGGATTGTATGCGTCAGTGGTTCTGGTGATCGGGAAGTTCGTCAGAGAGTTCTTCAGCGGGATCAGTCACTCCATCATGTTCGAGGAGCTGCCCTGTGTCGACCGCATCCTCAAGCTCTGCACCGACATCTTCCTGGTACCACGTGGCATCACCACATTATAACCCGCCTCTTCTGGGGTGGTCATCTGATTGGATTTTTGTGTGTTAGTTTGATGCTTGAATGTGATTGGCTGACATGCTGCGATGTGATTGGCTCTTTCAGGTGAGAGAGACAGGTGAGCTGGAGCTAGAGGAGGAGCTTTACGCCAAACTGATCTTCTTGTATCGATCGCCTGAGACTCTGATCAAATGGACACGTCGATGACATCATCATCAGCTGACTCAACATGTGGAACCTTCGGGATCGTTCACCAGATGTTCTCCAGATGTTACTGCAATGGCCAAAGGAACCATCAGGCTGCAACTCAAACATGGACGTCAATAGAAATTTGTTGAAAGGTTCACCTGAGGGAACTCACCTATTAGCCAGGTGACCAATAGGAACAGCTTAGAGGCGGAGCTAAGGCCGACGTTGACCTTCTATTGAATCTAAACTCAGGACAGTCACACAGCAGGCAGTGTTTTTACAGTATTATTTGTGCATTATGAATAACTGCAGGGAAACTTCACATCCTGGAGAAATGGGACTTTTTAGTCGTGGAAAACCACACATGAAACAATGTTATGGAAAATAAGAGACTGAAACTGATCAAAACAAATCCAGAGAATCCAGAACTTTTAAAGGTGTCATAGTAGGAGCCATGTTTACAGGAGGGGGCGGATTACAATATAATGATCGATATATAAGTAGAGATTAATATTCAAACACATTAATATCTAAATATTTATATTTTTTATCAATATGAAGTGTTGTTCAGAGTGTTGTTAATCTATGTGAGGTCGACTCTCGTCAGATCTACATAAGTCGTACCAGTGGCTCTGTATCCTCCTTCATTAGCAGTAAATCGTGTCGGTTCAATGTTTGATTCCTCGTTGTATCATAGGTTCGTTAGCTGCTTGTTAAAAACAAACTTAAATCCAGGACCCAATTGAAACAATGAGGGTGTAAGTTGTCCCGCCCTCACAGGTAAGGTAGCTGGCACTGTGAACACGCCCACCAATCAGAAGGAAGATGGTGAGAACAGCTGTTCACAGACACACAACAAAACACTGGAATCACACACAGTTCATATTTATTCCACATCGACTCCTAGTGACAGAAAACTGGAAGTGATTCGGATCGATGTAAAATAAGTAAGTCGTTTTACAGTGAAGGTGTTGACTGATGATGTCACTCTCACCTGACCGATGATGTCACTGTCACCTGACTGATGATGTCACTGTCACCTTACTGATATTTACCTGTAAACTCAGTGTCCTGTGAAAGAAAATGTGAAAATGTGAAAATAAAAGATTGTGTTTACGTCAAAGAGTTTCAGACTCATAGAGCCTCAGAGTCAAAGAGTCAGAGTCAAAGAGTCAGAGTCATTGAGTCCAAGATCAGAGTCAAAGAGTCACAGATTTAGAGTCATAGAGTCAAAGAGTCACAGTCAGATGGAAGCTGTAACATCAGGAAACATTGGAACAAACCTCAAAACACCATCATCAGGTTCATGAGTTGTATTAAGATTCACTGATGAAAATGTTTTTTCAGCTTTTATCTGAAGCTTCAAACTTTAAAATAATTGTCTGTTTTGTGCTTTTCACCTGAAACAGTTTGAAGTGGAAGAGGTTGTGAAGCTACAACTTTCACTTTGACAACAACGAATCCGTTCAGATCCTGAAACCTTTTAATGAACCGATTTAAAGTCACAGTTTATTCAAGTTTATAAAAGATGAACTCATTCTGCTTTAAACCCTGAAACACAAACATTGTCTGGTTGTAAATGAATCATGATTATTGTATGTTTTCATGACAGTTTATGTTGTTCACTTCTGATCAGCTGAAGGTTGAAGGAGCAGTGGTTTATCAGCGCACACTTCAACTCCCTGACCTGCAGGTGGAGCTATGGGTTTGAAATGTGGTCTTCTTATGTCACTGTTTCCTGCTGTTTTCATTTTCTGTCAGAGTTTGAATCCCTGCGGCATCTTAACGAACGCTTCCTGCTGGTGCAGTCTGTCCAATCGGATCAGCTCATATTCATGACATCACACTTCCTTGAAAACAAGTTCCAGAATGAATCGACTTCAAACATCTCTACAAATGACAGCAGGGCTTCACAAACCTTTTCTGGGCCCCTGGGAGCCCCTGAGCCAACCAGACCTTCAGTCCTGAAGTGTAGTGTTACAGTGCTACCACAAGAGGGAGCCAGAGAAGAACAAAAACTCCCTCTTCTGATATTTTTCTATAACAAAACTAATAAATGAATGTTTATAACTAATGTTGAATAACCAGTGGAGATGGATGAGCCTGGGGCCCCTCAAAGAGCAGAACCTGTCATGGCTCCAGCCGTCCTCTAGGTGGCCCCAGGGCTCCACATGAACACGAATTCGTGAAGGATTATTCCTGCGATCATTCTTTTGTCTGGAAGACGCCTTGTGGCTGCGAGACGTTAGCAACCTGTAATCATCATCTTCTTCATCGTGTGTTTAAATAGAGACACTGATCACCACTAGTAACAGTTTGTTTTGATTTTAGATCCAGAATCTTTGCGATGTCACGATGACAACATTAAAAGTCACGACTGCAGAGTTGTAATGTCAGCTCCTGATTGGTCATCACCTCTCATCAGCTGAGAGATCATCCTCAGCTTCTCCCTGTTTGAGTACTTCCTCTGTGATGTCATTTCCTCTGACTTCTGTGAGGTCACAGGGTGTAATGATGTCATCTCTGTCGACTCAAATGATGCAACCTCTCCGTGAGTCAGCTTCCTGTAACCGATGGTGAGGCTCCCGGTGGGCAGGCTCTGCCTTCTGCTGGGAGGATCTTTCATCGGGAGGGAGGAGGGGGAGAGCAGGTGAGACAAGTAGGAGAGAGACAGGTGGGAGGGTGTGAGGGAGGAGAAGGAGAGGAAGAGGGCCTGGGAGCCTCCGGGTGCTCCCCTGTGGAGGCAGGAGGAACTGCAGGAAGCTGCTAACGGCCCCTCCGGGAGGGGTCGGGGTGAAGGGGAGGTGCAGCAGCTTAGTGGGCGTGGTAGACATTTATCCTCACCTCCCCCTGTCCTGGCCCGGGCTGAGTGCCTCCGGCGGGGGGTGGCGGGGGGCGGGCGGCGTAAAGGTAAGGTGAAGAAGCTGAGCCCCCCCCTCTGTAGGGGAGGGGGCAGCGGGCTGACGCTGGTGGGGAGGGGTAATATGTGGGAGGAGTCGCCGAGGGGAGGGGTATTCTGGTAGATACTAAACACAGAGCCTCCTCCACCAACCCCCCCCTCCCTCCTGCTCGTCAGGGACGCAGGGTAAGAACTGGGTTTACCGTCCAGGCTCTTTGATTGGACGTAGTTAATGAGACCATTGAGGGGATTGGTCGAGGAGGAGGGGTGTGGTCGGCGGAGGCTGTGGAGGTCGATAACGGTCGAGTAAATGTCTCGCAGGTTGATGACCTTCGTCTTCTTGTCCCGGACCTCGTGAAGGACAGCGTTCGCACAGATGAAGAGAAAAATGCCAATGCCCATGATGAGAGGACCGAAGACCTTCAGCCTATCAGAGTACAGATACCTGCAGACAGATTGAACACAGCCAATCAGATTACAGAACCATGTTAGGGTTCAGTACAGCTGCTTCAGACTGAGCTCCTCAGTTCTCTGGATCTTCTCTGGAGGATCTCACTCAGTTCCTCCTCCTCCTCCTGAGCTCCTGTATAAAGTGTAAATCCAGGAGCAGTGTGAACAGCAAAGGATCCTCCACTGATTCACTGAGGGGGGGGGGGGGGGGGGGGGGGGGAGCTTCTAACACGGGACACAAACATGAAGAAGCTAAAACAAATTTCTCTGGTGAACCATGAGGAGGATCTGCTGCTGGGCTGCTCAGCTGTGAAACACAAACTCTGGAGAAGCTCTGGAGACGATTCTCTGGAGCTAAGTCTGAAAACGGTTGATGAGACTAAAGTTTGGAATCACTTTTCTTACCTGTCCAGAAAATCGTCCACAAAGCTTCTTGGAAGTTGTTGCCTCGTCCTATTGATGGATTCCGTCTGGTTCAAAGTGTCGTCAGCTCCTCCCCCTCCCTCTTCTCTCTGGAGCTCCTCCCCCCTCTCTCCTCCCTAGAAACAGACAGATCTGGTTTCAAGCTGCAGCGTCTGGGTGGAGGTTCACTTTCAGTGGTGGACTCTTGGTTCTGTCAGGTTCCTGTAACTGGATCTCACCTGAGTAGGTGCAGGTGTGGAGCTGATGGATGACACTGAGGCCATGGCAGCGCCCTCCTGTGGCTGAGCTCTGAACAACAGTCCGTCTCGGGGCCAATAGCCCAGAGTCGCCATGACCACCCCCCCGAGCAGGACTAGCAGACCGAGCGCCGCCACGAGACCCGACAGCGAGCACAGCTTCAACTTCCCCTTCACCACCACCACCTCACTCTTTCTGAGGGGGGGTAGGAAGTGACATCATTACCTGCTGTGTTTGTGTGTGTTCCTGTACTAACACCTTTGTGAGGACCACTTTAAGCATAGACCAAACAGAATGAGGACACTTTGTCTGGTCGTCACTTCTCTAATGGACTGTTCAAGGGTTAGAATTAGGTTTTAGTTTAGATTAGTCATTTAGTTTGGATGGTTGAGGTGAGGGGCTAGACAATGTATAGTGTCAGTGAGTGTCCTCACTAAGATAGAAGTACAAACATGTGTGTGTGTGTGTGCGTGTGTGTGTGTGTGTGTGTGTGTGTGTGTGTGTTTCACCTCCTCTTCTTGCTCTTCTTCTTGTGTGTGTGTGGTTTGTGTGTTTTGTTTGAGTCCTGACGCCGGGCGTTGATTCGCAGGAGACCGCCAGTCGCGATCATCACTATCGACCAATCACACAGCAACTCAGCAGGCTAAGCCCCACCCACCACCTTCCTGTAAGAGAGACACCAGCACACGAGCGTTTGATCTTCGTTAAATTCATCATGAAATGTCAGAAACAAATAGTCACATTCTTAATAATCAATAAAATCACATTTTAACTTCACTGTCACTTCAGCTGGTTCCATGGAAACTGATAAAACAATAAGTTCAAACTCAAACAGGAAACTGATTAAACATCAGAGTGTGTGCAGACAACAGTTAAACTCCCACAATGCACTTGTCTCGGCTCAGTGTGTGAACTACACTTCCCATGATGCACTGCAGCTCCTCAGCAGGGGAGGCTGACTGGACTCTTATTCATCACACATCACTGTATCAACACTGATCAATACAATATAGACAATATTGATGATCAATATTTGACTGGACAACAAATGATATTGATGAGTATCAGTTAGACACGTGAAGTTTGTGTTCAGAGCAAACCGATCAGTGAGACAGATACGGATCAATAACAGGGAGACAGAGGGAGAGGGACAGAGACAGAGAGACAGAGGGAGAGGGAGAGAGACAGAGGGACAGAGACAGAGGGAGAGGGAGAGAGACAGGGACAGAGACAGAGGGAGAGGGACAGAGAGGGACAGAGAGGGACAGAGGGACAGAGACAGAGGGAGAGGGACAGAGAGGGAGGGAGAGAGAGGGAGAGAGACAGAGGGACAGAGGGAGAGGGACAGAGAGGGAGGGAGAGAGAGGGAGAGAGACAGAGGGACAGAGGGACAGAGAGGGACAGAGAGGGACAGAGACAGAGGGACAGAGGGAGAGGGACAGAGAGGGAGGGAGAGAGAGGGAGAGAGACAGAGGGACAGAGGGACAGAGAGGGACAGAGAGGGACAGAGACAGAGGGACAGAGGGAGAGGGAGAGAGAGGGACAGAGGGAGAGGGAGAAGGACAGAGGGAGAGGGAGAGAGACAGAGGGACAGAGACAGAGGGAGAGAGAGGGACAGAGGGAGAGAGACAGAGGGACAGAGAGGGACAGAGGGACAGAGACAGAGGGACAGAGGGAGAGGGAGAGAGACAGAGGGAGAGGGACAGAGGGACAGAGACAGAGGGAGGGAGAGGTAGAAGGAGACAGAGACAAAGACAGAGACAGAGGGAGAGGGACAGAGACAGAGAGACAGAGGGAGAGGGACAGAGACAGAGACAGAGGGAGAGACAGAGGGACAGAGGGAGAGGGACAGAGACAGAGACAGAGGGAGAGGGACAGACACAGAGACAGAGGGAGAGACAGAGGGACAGAGGGAGAGGGACAGACACAGAGACAGAGGGAGAGACAGAGTGACAGAGGGAGAGGGACAGAGACAGAGACAGAGGGAGAGGGAGAGAGACAGAGGGACAGAGACAGAGGGAGAGGGAGAGAGACAGGGACAGGGACAGAGACAGAGGGAGAGGGACAGAGAGGGACAGAGAGGGACAGAGGGACAGAGACAGAGGGAGAGGGACAGAGAGGGAGGGAGAGAGAGGGAGAGAGACAGAGGGACAGAGGGACAGAGAG
>NC_070645.1:20979763-21060725 GCF_947347685.1 Pleuronectes platessa
TTGAAGGTGATGTCATTACATCTACAGAAGCTGATTGGTCGTCTCACCTCATCTCTGAACTGTTTCACCTGGTTTTCACAACCGGGGATGGACTGAATGAAATCTGACACCTGGAGGGACAGACAGGTCAGAGAGACAGAGAGACAGACAGGTCAGAGAGACAGAGACAGGACTCACTGACCTGTTGGACGCTCCAGTGTTGGACGGACTGGGCGTGGACTCTGGTGACTCCTGGCAGCAGCTTGCGGTGTTGCTCCCAGCAGAGAGACAGGTCGCGGCCGGGCTGTGGAGACATGGCCGACAGGAAGACGGACTGGTGGAGCGCCGCCTGCAGGCCAGTCTCTGCTGCTGCAGGAGAGACAGACAGGTCAGAGTCTGTCTGTGGACTGACCCGTCTCACCCTCTCAGCAGACAGACAGGTCTTCTGTCCTTTACTTAAAATACACAGGACACAACCAGCAGGGCTGTTACCATGGAGAGCTGTTTCTATGACAACAGCCACCTCATCTGCCTGCTGTTTCTATGGAAACACATGAGGGTGGGGGGGGGGGGGGGGGCAGCTGAGTGAGATAATGATGCAACAGAAGTTAGAAGGTAGGAAGGAGGGAACCATAACATCCAATCATGTTCCTGGCTGTGGTTTCTGTGGTTGGCATGACCACGTGTAAGGCCGAGACATCGCCACCTGCTGGGCATCATGTGTGTGTGTGTGTGTGTGTGTGTGTGTGTGTGTGTGTGTGTGTGTGGTGGTGGTGGGGGGGGGGGGCAGTGTGTTACCTTCAGAACTGCTAACTTTATTCTTCATCTTCTTTTTCTTTGTTTTTTTTCTGTTCAAACAGGAAATAAACACAAACATGAGGGAGCAGTAGCCTGAACGAACACACACACTAAGACACACACACTAATACACACACACACACACATACAGGAAGTTACTGAATAAATAACCTCACAAAATATTGAGGTAGAAAGAATAAAAACAGAAACACAAGATAAATAGGTAGATAAGGTGCAGTGGCAAGATGATGGTAATAGTACTGATGATATGCTGGTAATGTTATTGTTAGACAGTGTATAAAAATTGTACAGTATATATAGTATATAATATAACATAATATATATTTATATATGATAGTAATTATACCAATATAATAGCAGTATATAGTAATAATGGCAGCAACAGTATATATAATAATAATAGTAAATATAATAATAATAATAATAATAATAATAACATGTACACATGTATAAATATGTGTATATAGACTTATATATACAAATAATATACAAAGAGTATGATATGATATATAGTAGAGGTATAAATATAAGTATGACTATACAATAGATAATATAATATACTATGAGTGTGAGAATATGTAGACAGAGTGTGCAAAAGACAATATTATTGTATAAAATGATATATAGTATCAATATGGTTTATATTAACATATATATATATATATATATATAATCTATATTGTTTGTTAATGGACATTTGTGTGTGTGTGTGTGTGTGTGTGTGTGTGTGTGTGTGTGTGTGTGTGTGTGTGTGTGTGTGCGTGTGTTTGTCAGACGGGAGTCTGATTATTCTGTTTCAGACTAAAACAGTTATCGGACTCTCGTTCCAGACTCTTATTGTGAAGCTGAGCGGAAACGCGCTTCCTCCTCTCGTGTGAATTGACGCCAATCGAATCCGGAAACAACATCCAGACCCGCCGGTGCCTCTCGGCTCTGTCTGCGGCCTCCGAACTCCTGAGGGCGGCTGCAGCTGCAGAGAGGAGCCGCTGAGAGGAGCAGGAGGCCCGGACAGAGAGACCCGGGAGGAGCGGTGCCGGTCGGCGGGAGTAGACACAGGAACTCACCGTGTCGAAGATCCGCCGCTGACAGCTCCACCACCCGGAAGCACTGACAGCTCTCTGCGTATGCGCTGCTGTGTCACCCGAAGGGAGGAGCCGGATTTAAACAAACAAATCACAATAAATAAATACAGTTTATAACAATTATTGATTTATTCACCCATTTAAAATCAACTTATTTAACACTGGTTAATTTTCAGGGTTTTCGCTCTTTCTTTATGCTAAGCTAAGCTTACAGATCCCTCTGCTCTCAGTCTTTGTGCTAAGCTAGGCTAACTGTTTCCTCTGCCCAGAGTTTTTGTGTTAAGCTAATAGTTGTCCTCTTGTCCTAGTCTTTGTGCTAAGCTAACAGCTCCCTCTGCTCCTAGTCTTTCTTATAAGCTAATAGTTGTCCCCTTTTCCTAGTCTTTGTGTTAAGCTAAGCTAACAGCTCTATCTGCTCCTAGTCTTTCTGCTAAGCTAATAGTTGTCCCCTTTTCCTAGTCTTTGTGCTAAGCTAAGCTAACAGCTCTATCTGCTCCTACATGTTAATCGCGGGGTCTTGAAAAGTATTAAAAGTTGATATATAAATTTAGGGAAAATCAGGGCCCGTAAAAAATATTAAAAAGTCTTGAATCTTTTTCAAATTCAGATCTTTAGATGTGTAGCCGATGGTTCTCAGCTGAGAAATGATCCGAGAGATGGTTATTGAATCAAGACATCTCACCCGTTTATTTCCCTTCACACTTCAAAACTTCTCTCAAGAACCCCCCTTCAAAACAAGAGTCCCAACCAACACCCTGCATATAACAGGAAGTACACAGTCTGTCTGTCTCAGCGCGAGACCGCAGCGCGAGTAGCGCTTGTCGTTGAATCTTCCATGTAGAGGACGGCTAGCTGCAAATAGTGCGCTATTAATTATTTATATGGCTGCAAAGGAAAAAGGCAATGGTGAAATGTGAATTGCGGAGTCGTGGTTGGAACACGAGCAGCTGAAGCCCGTCACTGGGAATGACCGGGAGGGTTAGGGTTCTGTTCGGTCTGTAGAAAGAAGATGACCCAGTACGAGTACGACAGCTGAAGCTAGTAACTAGCTGCTAGCGTTGTCCAGACGTCAGAGTGACGCTGGGAGACACCAACTCTGCGCACTGTAGAAGTGTTGTGGTGTCTCGACACAACAGTGACACAACAGTAACACAACTCGCACTGAGCTGGTGCAAACTGAAAAGTTGTTGAAAACCAAACCAACCCTAATAGAGGCACATGCCATGAATCATATTTGTAAGAAGTGAGCACCCCCACAGCTCAGTTAGTTTCGTCCATGTTCAAAGTTTACACGTGTACATGTCTGAGTTCTATTATTATATCATAACACTTGGAGGATGAAGCAGATAGTAATTTCCTTCAGGTGAGGTACCAGACTAGTTTCCCTGTGTGTGTCAGTTAAACACTCTGTTGCACTGAAGACATGCCACATGGTGGCTCTCTTTGAGAAAGTTGTAGCATTATATCAGTGACAATGTTGATCTGATTTGTGTTATTAATGCTGCAAAATAGTTTTATTATTTAAAGTATTATAAAAGTGCCTATTGCAGAGTTGACTGAACCATTTACTGCTCAGTGTGTCTGTGCAGTGTTTCTCACACCACCAGTAGATTCTGACTGCCATTAGATATACATAATTTCAATCTAGCCTCTTAATCTGTCTCTGAAAGTGGACCAGATTGATGCATCTTTACTTTAAAATGTACAATATCCTCTTCCAACAGGGTCCAGGGTCCATCCACCATGATCTCTGAAAACCCTGTGGGAAACACTGTTGTGTGCATGTGTGCGTGAGCATGTTATGGTTATAAATAAATTGTGCCTTTTGGTTAAGTAACTCAATTCATTCTTTTGAGCCTTATTCCCTCCCGGCCTATCTGAATTCTGTTGTGTTGATACAGTGCTACATAGAAGGTCTGGCAAACTTCATTTTACAATCTCAAACTCAATAGTGTCGCTGATGTAACCGGTGACAGCTCCTAGTGGCGCTGGGGTCTTGAAAAATATTCGAAGGGTCTAAGCTAAGCTAACAGCGCTATCTACTCCTAGTCTTTCTGCTAAGCTAATAGTTGTCCCCTTTTCCTACTCTTTGTGCTAAGCTAAGCTAACAGCTCTATCTGCTCCTAGTCTTTCTGCTAAGCTAATAGTTGTACCCTTTTCCTACTCTTTGTGCTAAGCTAAGCTAACAGCTCTATCTGCTCCTAGTCTTTCTGCTAAGCTCATAGATGTCCCCTTTTCCTTGTCTTTGTGCTAAGCTAGCGGCTAAGGTAACTGCAGCTGGTCGATGATCAGAACATTAACTCCCCCTCCTACCTCTCTGTGGCCCCTCCCCTCCTCCTCCCTCCTGTCTCCACTCACATCAGCTGTCGGATGAGAGAAGAGAGGGTGAGTTCGTTTCTCTTTATTTCTGATCACTGATCACATACTGATATAGACATACACATAGATAACATATACATAACACATACATAACACATATATAACACATAGATAACACATAGACATACACATAGATAACATATACATAACACATAGATAACACATAGATAACACATAGATAACACATAGATAACACATTGCAACTGAAGAGAGTGAGTGGTACAGAGCAGTAGATTCAGACTCAGACAGGTACCTCTGTCTGGTTCAGATCAGGTTGATTAACTGGTGTGTTGAAGGAATCTGGATCAGATCTGGACCAGGTCCAGGAACAGGTCCAGGTCCAGGTCCAGGTCCTGGTCTTCTTCTCTACTTGAGACCATTTGTTTGAATGCTCAAATCAAGTTGTTGTTCTGTCAATTGATTAGTTTGTTGATTGATTTCCTCGTTGATTGATTGGAGGTGACACACAGACACAGTGAACCTGATCCGGGTTCCGTCATCTCCTTCTTCATTATCACTGTGAGAATGTGTCCATGTGTTTTAACGTCTCTTCAGGAGGAAAGACCAGGTCTGTGTCTGAGGACCTGAGTGAAAACACTGCATCCATTTCCTCCTAATGGACCCAGAGCAGCAGCTAGCATTAGCCTGGGTACCCCACTCTATCCTCCCCTGGGAACCAGAACCATTAGACCAAGGTTCCCCCATCACTCACACACACACTCACACCCACACACTAACAAACACAAACACTCTCACACACAAAATGAGGCAGCATAAAGAATAAGACTTTCTAAAACATGACTTGCTTTGTTGGCTCCTTTGGCAGAGGCGCTCCGCTTAAACCCATACACACTCACACACTCACACACTCACACACTCACACACATGCATACACATAGACACTCAAAGACTCACACTAACACACACACACACGCAAACACACCCACCCACACACACTCACATCCACACACACACACACACACACACTCTCACACTCACACACACTCACTCATACACACACACTTACTCATAGACACACACACACACACACTCTCACACTCACACACACTCACACACAACAATCTCTCACACTCACATTCACTCACACACACACACACACACACACACACACACACATACACAGATCAATACTCTTTAGACGTTTACTTCCTCTCACATCATCAATATTCAATCTGAGCTCAGGACAATAAATCAAATCTGACACTTAACAACAAAAGAACAGAAGAGACATTTTGAATCAGTGACATTTAGATCTGGTGTCGCGTCATGAAGCCATAACGTCAGCATGTTGGTGTCCGAGTGGTCAAGATGAACTCGGTCTGACTGATCTGGGTCCAGTTAAAGACTTTCTACTTCCTGTAACATCAGTTAACCGACAACAGCCAATCTCTGTTCACATACATCTGTATTCAGCTCTGATTGGCTGACAGGCTCATTTTAATTAGTCTCATACTCTGATTGGCTGTCTGATCTGTCTCTACAGGATGTTGTCGTCTCCACCATCCACCCCTCTCCCCTCCTCCTCCTCCCCACCTCCACCCCCCCACACAGGGACCTCCGCCTCCCGACGTGTTGCCTTGGAAACGTACTGGAGGGAGGTCCAGAGCATCGAGGAAGAGAAGGAGGGCGAGGATGAAGATGAAGAGGACGAGAGGAACAGTTTGGACGGTAAGTGAAGCCGACTGCAGAGAGACAGGTACATGTTCTGTCTCACCTCCACCTGTCTCTCTATCCACCTGCAGAGGCGGAGCTAGACGAGAGCTGGCTGACAGAGGCGGGGTTATCCTCCCTGGTCACGGCCTCGTCCGAGGAGAAGATGGCGCCCCCAGCTGAGGCCCTTCTGTCTACGTTGACCCGCCAGCAAGCCACAACTGTGAGGAGGAGGCTGGACAACTACAACGAGACGCTGAGGAAGAGAAACAAGCAGCCAATCAGAGATGTCCGAGACGTCTTCACTCAGGTGAGCTAATTATAAACAACTTTGTTGAAATCAGACATCTGTGATGTCACACCTGAGGTAACCACGATACATCAGACATTCGCCAATCAGCTTGTGAAGAGGTTTGATAAAAGTATGAATCACAAAGCTTCACCAGGGGGCGCTCTGACAAGCAGCAGTGATGATGTCATATTAAAGAACAGATTCGATGGACAAGTCAGACCTCGAGTTCTGAGGGAAACTTCCTCACCGCATCATGGACTGTATCTGTGACGAATGCTGCTAAGGATTCTGGGAGTTGTCGAGCAGTGAGTCATGACTCAGCGTTTACTTTTTCAGGCTGATTTAGCAGACAGAAGCCCCTCCCCTCCCTCTAACCGCTCCGGGTCATCACCGGGTCGATACCACATGACCACCAAAACCATCCGTCGCCACACCCACAGAGGTACCTGTCTGTCTGTCAACTGTCTGTCTCTCACCTCTCTATCTTTCACCTGTCTGCCTCTCCAGACTGTCTATCTCTAACCTGTCTGTCTGTAACCTGTCTGTCTGTCAACTGTCTGTCTCTCACCTCTCTATCTTTCACCTGTCTGCCTCTCCAGACTGTCTATCTCTAACCTGTCTGTCTGTAACCTGTCTGTCTGTCAACTGTCTGTCTCTCACCTCTCTATCTTTCACCTGTCTGTCTCCCCAGACTGTCTATCTCTACCTTTCTGTCTGTAACATGTCTGTCTCTCACCCCTCTATCTTTCACCTGTCTGTCTCCCCAAACTGACCATCTCTACCTGTCTGTCTCTCACCCCTCTATCTTTCACCTGTCTGCCTCTCCAGACTGTCTATCTCTACCTGTCTGTCTGTAACATGTCTGTCTCTCACCCCTCTAACTTTCACCTGTCTGTCTGTAACATGTCTGTCTCTCACCCCTCTATCTTTCACCTGTCTGTCTCCCCAAACTGTCCATCTCTACCTGTCTGTCTCTCACCCCTCTATCTTTCACCTGTCTGCCTCTCCAGACTGTCTATCTCTACCTGTCTGTCTGTAACCTGTCTGTCTCTCACCTCTCTATCTTTCACCTGTCTGCCTCTCCAGACTGTCTATCTCTACCTGTCTGTCTGTAACATGTCTGTCTCTCACCCCTCTATCTTTCACCTGTCTGTCTGTAACATGTCTGTCTCTCACCCCTCTATCTTTCACCTGTCTGTCTCCCCAAACTGTCCATCTCTACCTGTCTGTCTCTCACCCCTCTATCTTTCACCTGTCTGCCTCTCCAGGACTGTTTATCTCTAACCTGTCAATGTTTCACTTGTCTGTCTCTCACCCCTCTATCTTTCACCTGTCTGTCTGTAACATGTCTGTCTCTCACCCCTCTATCTTTGACCTGTCTGTCTCCCCAGACTGTCTATCTCTACCTTTCTGTCTGTAACATGTCTGTCTCTCACCCCTCTATCTTTCACCTGTCTGTCTCCCCAGACTGTATATCTCTAACCTGTCTGTCTGTAACCTGTCTGTCTCTCACCCCTCTATCTTTCACCTGTCTGTCTCCCCAGACTGTATATCTCTAACCTGTCTGTCTGTAACCTGTCTGTCTCTCACCCCTCTATCTTTCACCTGTCTGTCTGTAACATGTCTGTCTCTCACCCCTCTATCTTTGACCTGTCTGTCTCCCCAGACTGTCTATCTCTACCTTTCTGTCTGTAACATGTCTGTCTCTCACCCCTCTATCTTTCACCTGTCTGTCTCCCCAGACTGTATATCTCTAACCTGTCTGTCTGTAACCTGTCTGTCTCTCACCCCTCTATCTTTCACCTGTCTGCCTCTCCAGACTGTCTATCTCTACCTTTCTGTCTGTAACATGTCTGTCTCTCACCTCTCTATCTTTCACCTGTCTGTCTCCCCAGACTGTCTATCTCTACCTTTCTGTATGTAACATGTCTGTCTCTCACCTCTCTATCTTTCACCTGTCTGTCTCCCCAGACTGTCTATCTCTACCTGTCTGTCTGTCAACTGTCTGTCCCTCACCTCTCTATCTTTCACCTGTCTGCCTCTCCAGACTGTCTATCTCTAACCTGTCTGTCTGTAACCTGTCTGTCCCTCACCTCTCTATCTTTCACCTGTCTGCCTCTCCAGGACTGTTTATCTCTAACCTGTCAATGTTTCACTTGTCTGTCTCTCACCCCTCTATCTTTCACCTGTCTGTCTGTAACATGTCTGTCTCTCACCCCTCTATCTTTCACCTGTCTGTCTCCCCAAACTGTCTATCTCTACCTGTCTGTCTCTCACCCCTCTATCTTTCACCTGTCTGCCTCTCCAGGACTGTTTATCTCTAACCTGTCAATGTTTCACTTGTCTGTCTCTCACCCCTCTATCTTTCACCTGTCTGTCTGTAACATGTCTGTCTCTCACCCCTCTATCTTTCACCTGTCTGTCTCCCCAAACTGTCTATCTCTACCTGTCTGTCTCTCACCCCTCTATCTTTCACCTGTCTGCCTCTCCAGGACTGTTTATCTCTAACCTGTCAATGTTTCACTTGTCTGTCTCTCACCCCTCTATCTTTCACCTGTCTGTCTCCCCAGACTGTCTATCTCTACCTTTCTGTCTGTAACATGTCTGTCTCTCACCCCTCTATCTTTCACCTGTCTGTCTCCCCAGACTGTATATCTCTAACCTCTCTGTCTGTAACCTGTCTGTCTCTCACCCCTCTATCTTTCACCTGTCTGCCTCTCCAGGACTGTTTATCTCTAACCTGTCAATGTTTCACTTGTCTGTCCCTCACCCGTCTGTCTGTCAACGGACTGTCTATCTCTTACCTGTCTGTCTCTCCCATGACTTTCTTTGACCTGACTCTCTCTAACCTGTCTCTCTCACAGTTCGACCGTCTGTCCCTACGTGTCTTTTCAACGAGCGTCCTTCGGAAGATCTGTCGTCGCCATCACACTCTCTACCCCGAAGCCCCTCCCCTCCTATGCCTGTCACTCAGACAAGACAACCTGATTGGATGCTGCGGGATTGTCCGTACTCAGAAGGTGTGGCTGAGCACAAACAGGGTGGGGCTTGTTGGGACTGTCTACGTTTCCATGGAGATGACAGCTGTGATGTGCCGGTAGGTTCTGACCCCAGGTCTGACTTCCTGTCTGACTTCCTGTCTGACTTCCTGTCTGACTTCCTGTTTCTTGTTATGTATGGTAAACAGTAGGTAGGTTTTTTAATCCTTTATCTGTTCCCATTGAGGCACACTTTCAAAATAAAAGCAGCCGAATCCGATATGATTACTTCCTGTTTGCAGTTGACTCAGTGATGAACAGATAAATGTCACTGAATCACCCTGAAACTGAAACATCAAGATTCTATATGAAGTTCTGCAGAATGTGGTTCTATAATGATGTCATAGTCAGGCTGTGATGTCACATTCAATATGTGTGTATAATCCTTTGTGTCTGTGTGTAGTTCGTACCTGTCTCACCCTCTCAGGGTCTCACCTATGCAGATGACCTGTCGTCATGTGACCTCACTCAGCTTGGTTTCATCTCTCACATTGAGCTCTCCACCTTTCTGCTCGCTCTGGGTGTGCAAACCAAACACACCCGCCCTCCACGCCGCTGGAACCAGGGTGCGTTTCATTTGTACATTCCAGTGTGAACGGTTGACCGGAAACAGGCAGAACATTGAAGGGCTCATTGGTTCAACTGAGGTCAGAGCTTAGGGGTCAGGGGTCATGTTCTCAGACCTGAAGTTCCCTGTGAAAAGTAAATGATGAACAATTTCCATTGAACAACTAATAAAGAATAATGAATCACTTAAAAACACAATCAGCAAAACTGATTTAATCGCTTTACTGAGACATGTCCACCTGTGTCTCTCTCTCTCCACCTGTCTGTCCCTCACCCGTCTGTCCCTCACCTGTCTGTCCATCAGACAGCGGCGTGTTCGGCGTTCCTCTGAACTTTCTGTTGGAGAACGACAGGAAGAAGTTTCCCGGGGTTAAAGTTCCCATCGTCTACCAAAAGGTGAAGAGCCTGTCTGTCTGTACCTGTCTCTCTGTCTGTCCATGTTGTATCAGATGACATTTGACATTAGCTTTGTGCTAGGCTAACAGTTGAACTGTGTGTGTGTGTGGGGGGGGGGGGGGCTATCGCAGCTGCTGTCTGAGGTTGGATAAACACAGTTTCAGTGTGAACAGCTTCATGAGGAGAAACTGTTAGTGCGTTAATATGAACTGAGGGATGTGTGTGTGTGTGTGTGTGTGTGTGTGTGTGTGTAGTTGTTGTGTATTTTAGAGCAGAGTGTGGAGACTGAGGGGATCCTCAGAGTTCCTGGATCAGTCGCTCGACTCAAGGTAACACTCATCAAGCACCTGTACTATCAGTGCTTTTATTCTGAAGGTCATCTTCCTGTCTGTCTGTCTGCAGTACCTGCGTCGAGAGTTAGACAGGTGTGGTGGAGACATCGACTGGTCGTCAGTGAGACAGGTGGAAGCTGCAGGTTTATTGAAGCTTTTCATCAGAGAGCTGCCGACACCTCTGCTGACGCACACACACCTGTCCACCTACCACTCTGTGCTGGGTACACACGCACACACACACACACACACTCACACACACACACAATGGTGATGATGGTGTTAACAATCTAACTGGTGTGTATCTGTGTGTTTGTGTGTGTAGGGATCTCCTCGGTGCTTCATCAGGTTCAGGCTCTTCATCTCTTGTCGTTGTTGCTTCCTGAAGTGAACAGAGAAACGCTCAGAGTAAACACACACACACACACACACACAGACACACACACACACACACAAACACACACACACAGATCAGTTTCTGTGGTTTCCCACAGACTCTGACAGGTGTCCATGTCCCCAGGCCCTGTTAGTCTTCCTGCGTGAGGTCGTCTCTCATCAGGACCAGAACCGGATGTCTCTGTGGAACGTCTCCATGGTAATGGCACCCAACCTGTTCTCCTGCCGTCACCGTGGCAACAAGCAGTCCATTGCTAGGCAACGGGATGAGATGGAAGAGGCGGTGGGGGGGGCTCGCCTGATCCGACTGATGATCACACACCAGGATCTGCTGTGGACCGTAAGTCTCAGGACGGTCTCCTCACCATCACTCTCTCACCTGGCTGTGACATCACTTCCTGTTTTCTTCAATAGGTACCAAGGTTCCTGTTGTCTCAGGTGAGACAGATGAACCAGGCAGCCAATCAGAAACAGTTCGGCCTCACCAGGACAACAAAACGACTTCTGAGGAGGAAGAACGACAAGAACCAGGTGAGACACACACCCGGTGACACAGTTTGCTCTCTGACATCATCAGTGACATCACGTGTGTGTGCAGGTAGCGGAGCTGTGTGAAGGTGTGATCAGGGTTCATGCCCCCTCGCACACCAAGGTTTCCATGGCGGTACAGCTTGACGGACAAACTAGAGCCAAAGACGTCACTGCTCGCTATGAGTGTGAGAACAGGTAACACACACACACACACAGACACACACAAAGACCACACTGTGGGCACCTCCACCTGCACCGGATCAGCCTGGGGCGCCACCGGAGTCTCACCTCAACAGCCAGAGACAAACCAGTTGCTTTTCAGCATCCTTTTATTCTTTAAAACAGGAGGAAACATTTATCAAAACAAACGCTCTTGTCCATGCGTCTCTCGTGTCCCTCTGGCAGCTGGCGCCTTGTGTCCCGGAGGAGACACAGCCCTCCTGCATCACTGCTCCGGTCCAGGTGGAGGTTCTCTGAGCCACAATTTAAAAAAACATTTATAAAGCTTCCATTGATTCTGTCTCTCTCTCTCTCTCTCACTCTCTCTCTCGACCATCAGTCCAGTTCAGTGTCTGTATGAGGTCGGAGGAAACATCTGTGAGTCTGGTTTTGACATCATCAAAATAAACTCACCTGCTCCACATGTAAATCTGAATATCTACACCTGTCTGTCTCTCAGGTGAACGTCGCCTCCACCCAGACTGCGTCCTGTTGGATGTTTACAGAGTGAATCCTCACTGTGATTGGCTGATCAAACCCTGATTCATAGACATTTGTCTCACTACCGACCTACAGTCATCTGAGACCTGTCCCAAAACTGGTCCAACCTGTCTCACCACCTCTTCAGACCTTGATCCTGTTTCACAACGTGCCTTACCACCTGTCGCACCAACATCTCAAACTACTCCAGTTGACAACTGTCTCACATCCTGTCAAGCAAATGTTTACTTTAAGTTTCACTTGTGTTTTATAAAACGTTCGAGAAAAATAAATGTTTTTATTAATCTTCTTTTCTTCCTCTCGTTTCACCTTTTTTTGTTGATAAAATCTGAAGACTTGTTCATATTAAAAACCAAGATCTGTTGGTGTTTTGTTTTGCTCCTGCTGGTCGATGGTTCTGACCAAAGCCACCGACTCATCAGCGTGAACACGATATATGTCAGACTGCAAATAACGTCAAAGAATGAGCTGCTAACGTGTGGAGATGTGATAATGTCCAAGTTACAGAAGATCTGAATGAAAAGGTTTATTTTCAGTGGAACCGTGTAAAAAGTTCAGTTCACGTGTCCACTCTGGGCACCTGTAGTTTATCGTGATGAAATAAACAGACGTGTTCTAACAGCGGCTCCGCTCATGAAACTGAACAGAGCAACGGTTTTATACAACACAAACCAACAGCTTGAAAATCAGCTGATTTCTGTACAGAGTTTGGTTTCACGTGTAAAAACAATGTGAGATCGTACATGAAGCCATACATCACGTGGATCACATGACTACTGAGGTCATCAGTTTACTGTCGCACACGAGGAAACGACTTCAACACAAACAGAACTTCATAAAAGGTCTCTGTTAAAAATGAACATAAGATACAGAGAAAATGGTTGAATGATGATGTCATCAACAGCTGGAGTCCACCAGATGTTTGGATCGCCTGACGCTGTCCAGATGTTTTGGATCAGCTGACGCTGTCCAGATGTTTTGATCAGCTGACGCTGTCCAGATGTTTGGATCAGCTGATGCTGTCCAGATGTTTTGGATCAGCTGATGCTGTCCAGATGTTTTGGATCAGCTGATGCTGTCCAGATGTTTTGGATCAGCTGATGCTGTCCAGATGTTTTGGATCAGCTGATGCTGTCCAGATGTTTTGGATCAGCTGATGCTGTCCAGATGTTTGGATCAGCTGATGCTGTCCAGGTGTTTGGATCAGCTGATGCTGTCCAGATGTTTGGATCAGCTGATGCTGTCCAGATGTTGCTCCTCTGCAGCCATGGCGGCGGCCTGCAGTGTCTCTGTGTCGCTCTGCAGTGGATTCAGCTGCTTCCTCTCACTGTGCATGTTGTTTTCATGACGCTTCAGATCTGAGGCCTGAAAATACAAAGTGATCCTGAGTACACCAGGGACAGGAGTACTCGGAGTAGCAGTAGTAACAGTACTCTAACTGTAGTATTAGCTTTACCTTGGCGAAGGCCTTGGTGCAGGAGGGACAGACAAATGGTTTCTCTCCTCTGTGTCTCCTCTCGTGATCCTTCAGGTGAGACTTGTGTTTAAACGCCTGCAGACAGACAGGTTAGACAGCTGAGAGACAGACAGGTGAGACAGGTGAGACAGGTGAAGCAGACGGGCGTGAACTCACCTTGTCACACATCTGGCAGGCGAATGGTCTCTCGTTGCTGTGAACTCGTTCATGTTTTTTAAGGTCCGGCGCTCTGATGAACGATTTTCCACAAACGTCACACCGATATGGTTTGAACCCCGTGTGGATCTTCAGGTGTTCTGGAGCACAGAGGTGAGACAGGTGAGGGCGGAGCTTCTTCAGGTCAACATTAGAAATACATCACCTGATTTCATCAACACACAACTCCCTCAAAACATCATTTACACAGTGACCACACCTGTGTAACCATATAACCAGGTGTGAGTCGCATATGAAACAGTGTGTGATGTCAGAGTCAGGTGACCTGAGCTCAGGTGTGTTTGTACCTTTCAGGTGAGCGTGTGTGGTGAACGCCTTGGTGCAGATCTCACACGCAAACGGACGCTCGGCCGAGTGAAGCTTCTCGTGTTTCCTACAAAAACACACACACACACACACACAAACACACACATATATTACACCGGATTGAAACTACTTCAAGGATCAAAGTAGTAAAGTATGAGAGGTTCTCCTCCGCTAACACTCCCACTACATCAGTATCATTAAGTGAAGTAGCTGCAGTCTGTGGTACTGGGAGCACTTTACTGGTCAGGCTGGTTCTGTTGGGCTCCAGCAGCTGACAGAGGTTCATCCTCTGAGGAGAATCTAGATCTTTCAGAAGCTCCTCAGAGGAGCTCAGAGGATCTTGTGGGTCTCTGAAGACCCTGGTCCTCCTCAGAGACTCCAACAACCAGCTCCACAGAACCTCTAAGAACATGATGTCATGGTTCAAAGGAAGGGCTTGTCAGTGGGCGGAGCTTAATACTGTTTGATCTCTTATCTCCAACTGACCCTGGAGCAGGTCAGCTGCTCAGCGTAAGTTAACATGGTGATTTACCTGATGACAAGTGAACGAGCTTCATAAAAAACTGAAACTCTGAAGTGTGTGTGTGTGTGTGTGTGTGTGTGTGTGTGTGTTTGTGTGTGTGTGTGTGTGTGTGTGTGTGTCACTTACCTGAGGCGGCTTTCGTCCAGGAAGCTCTTCCCACACACCTGACAGGCAAGTTGTTCTCTGTGTCCATACAACAAGTATTCAAACTTCATGTCGGTGGTGGCTGTGGACCAACCAGGCGGCTGCTCGTCCTTCACCTCCCCCATACTGTCAGCAAACGTCAGCGTCTGGGTGGCGTGATGCTCCGCCCCCAGCTCTTTAGGCTCAGCCTCCATGTCTGTCACCACATCCTGGTCATAACACGTAACCTGGAGGTCAAAAGTTCACAGGTGCTGGATACCCACTCATGTTTGTGTTTGTTTACACTTTTAGATGTGTTCAAACATGGTTTCTCACTTGACAAAAAAAATCTAAGTTTTACTTTCATGTTTCCGGTTTCATGCTATGTTTGGACCAGTGTTGCAAATATTTCACAATAAAACTTAAAGAAAATGAATGAATGGATTCAATCAACCTTTATTTTGAAAGGAGTAGCATACCTGTATTTGTGACATACTGGTCAGATTAACATTGAAACTTCTCTGTATATTCTGCTACGAAGAACTATATCACTATCATTTTTATACGACAGAAGTCTGGAGCCTCTGACTCGGATGGAGAGAAAAGTATTTAAATTCATGATGTGGTATTTGAAACAAACATTTTGGTATCGACAACACGACAACGGACACAACAGGGCGACTGCTGACCGAGCTGTGTGCATGCATGTGTGTGTCGTACCTTGTGTACATCATCATTGGTCAGTTCCTTCAGGATTGCTTCCTGGACACGTAGCGCTGCACTGGGAGACTTATCCAACTCCTGATTGGCTGATGCCTCAACGAGGTCATCGGCGGTGGGCGTGTCGTCGTGCTCCCCGAGGACCTGAACGCACCACAGGGACATGTTGAAGGAGACATGATGGATCCTGAATGAATCTGATGAGTAAGGATCAGATCGTACGTCAGCCTCAGCAGCCAGCTGAGCCTCCGGAGGCAGAGCCATCTTCACGATGTCGTATGGAAACTTGTCTTTGTCTTCTGAGGACACGTCTCGTTTCTGAGGACACGCAAATGCATCGTCAGGATTGTGGTTAGTGAGGAGGGATGTTAGCTGTGTGTGAGTGTGTGTGTGTGTGTGTGTTTGTGTTACCTGTGAGCACAGCTTGTCGAGGAAGCGGATGCCCAGGATTTGTCCTGATGACATCATCAGGTTAACGTCTCTCTTCCTGACGGAGATCTTCGCCGTGTACATGTAGTTCAACACCTCCTCAAAGATGTCGGAGCGGATGAAGTCGATCTCAATCACAGATGAGTTGTCCACCTGACACCAACACAAGTATTGAAGTATTCAGAAAGGTGTGAATCAGTCTTGTGTGTCTGTGTATTTGTGTTAACGTGTGCTGTTTTGAACCTCATGTTTCTTGAAGAGCTTCTTGAAGTAGTTGGAGCAGGCGGCGAGGACACAGCGGTGAGCTCGGAACTTGACGTCTTCGACCACCACGGCGATGTCACAGTGCTCGCCCTCCAGCCGCTGCTCGTTCAGCAGCTTCAGGAAGATGCTCCTGTGCTCGTCGTCCACGTACTTCACCGTCTCCGTCATCTGTCCAACAGAGGCCACAACCACGTGACTCAGGAAACCATCAACAGACACATCTGGGAACCGCTTCTTTTCCTGTATCAGTTTACTTTCAAAGTAAAAGCAGCTCACTGTTAACACTTCCTGTTCTTTCAAAAAATAAAAGCAGGTGACTGATCACTTCCTGTTTACACTGACTCAGATACTGAAGGAAACTGAAAAACATCAGATTCTACATGATCTGATATATTGTTTATGACGTCATCCCGAGAAGGTGATTTCATTGTGTCTCACGTCATGCCCCCCCACCGCAGTTTCACACCAATAGTTCATGTTGATCTACTACAGCGGACACGCGCACATGGGCGCGTACACACGCTCCGATGCCTTTAGCGGAGCAGCACCGTGGACTTGTTAGGTTCGCATTCACGCAGATTTATTTACGTTCCTATTTAAATTCATGCGCAGGAAGCGAACGGGTTTTATTGTGAAACTTGGAGCTAAGCTAACGGGCTAACAGCTGCGAGGCTAACGCGAATACAACGTCATCATGTCCGGTGTAAAGCAGCTGACTTCACCGGTCAGGCTAACGTTAGCTTGTAGCTAACAGTCGGGTGAACGATTAACTTCGTCCACGGTACCGGGGGGATTCGAGCCAGCTGCCCGGTGTGCGCCGGCTCAGACCCGGGGTCCGTCAGTCGGTGTGTTCCCCGGGACTCGGTGTGTGAAACGCTCAGTAAATGGCGGACAGTCCGGCCCGCCGCTCCGCGCTCACACAAGATGGCGTTTCTCCGGTAACCGTCTGTTAACGGTGTGTTCCCGTTACACCGTCACACACCATCACCGGCGGGGGACCGGCCGCGTGCCCCGCGCCCCGCCGTCCCCGGCCCCGACTCACAAGCACGCGAGCATCCGCGGCGACTCGGGGCTCGAGCGGCCATGAACGGCTCGAGAGCGCGCAGACATCCCGCGGAAACGACGCCGGAGCGAGGACAGAAGCCGAGCGCGGCACCGGGAGCGGCTCTTACCGTCACACAGGCCCGGGCCGTGCGCGTCCTCCTGGGGGTTCGAGCACCGGGAGCCGGGAAACGCTTGGTCCGGTTGTTGTTGTTGTTGTTGATGAGGACGAGCACCGAGCTAAGGCCGCGCTTTGCGCCAGCACGCACACACTGCAGGAGCACGCAGGCAGCGCGCCAAGCATCCTCTGAACGCGACGGCGCATCACCTCACACGCATGCGCATTCTCCCCTGCCATTGACGGCCTCACAGTTCACGCGCTTACCTGAACGTCACCTGGGGTCGTGGTGATGGGTTATTCAAACTGAGCAGATCACGTGTGTGTGTTTTGGTGCAGTACATTTCCCGAAACTATAAAAAGTTAAACTTGACATATGTTTATATATATGTTTATGTATATATACTCATTGATCAAGCACATCACGTGTGTATGTATATATATATATATGTATGTATGTAAGGTTAGACCTTATATATATATATACAGTGCTGTGACAAAGTATTTGCCCCCTTCCTGGTTTCTTATTTTGTTGCAAATTTGTCACACTTAAATGTTTCAGATCATTAAACCAATTTTTATATTAGACAAAGATAACCCGAGTAAATATAAAATGTAGTTTTTAAATGATTTCATTTATTAAGGGAAAAAAGCTATCCAAACCTACCTGGCCTTATGTGAAAAAGCATCATTGCCCCCAATGATAAATCATGAATGAATTGTGATTTTTTGGAAAGCTAAATTCAATTTCACTAGCCCCATCCAGGCCTGATTACTGCCAGACATGTTGAATAAATAAATTACTTAAATAGACCCTGTCTGACAAAGTGAGGTAAACTAAAAGATCTAAAAAAACAACACATCATGTCTCGATCTAAAGAAATTCAAAAACAGATGAGAAACAAAGTAATTGACATGTATAAGTGTGGAACGGGTTATGAAGCCATTAGGGTTTGGGACTTCAGTGAACCACGGTGAGAGCCATTATCCACAAATAGAGAAGACTTGGAACAGTGGGGAACCTTCCCAGGAGTGGCCGGCATATCAAAATTACTCCTATAGCACATCAACGACTCATCCAGGAGGTCATGAAAGACCCAGAACAACATCTCAGGAGCTGCAGGCCGCACTGGCCTCAGTTAAAGTCAGTGTTCATGATTCAACAAGAAGAAAAACACAGGGCAAAAATGGCTTCCATGGGAGAGTTCAAAGGCAAAAGCTACTGCTGACCAAAAAGAACAAAGGCTTGTCTCACATTATCCAAAAAACATCTTGATGATCCCCAAGACTTTTAGGCAAATATTCTGTGGACTGACGAAACAAAAGATGAACTTTTGGAAGATGTGGGTCCCGTCACATCTGGTGTAAAACTAACACAGCATTTGATAAAAACCACATCATACCAACAGTCCAACATGGTGGTGGTAGTGTGATGGTCTGAGCTTTGCAGCTTCAGGACCTGGAGGACTTGCCATAATTGATGGAACCATGAATTCTGCTCTCTACCAGAATCCTTTAGGAGAATGTCAGGCCCTCAGTTCATGACCTCAAGCTCAAGGGCACTTGGGTTATGCAGCAGGACAATGATCTGAAACACACCAGCATGTCCACCTCTGAATGGCTTACCAAACAAAATGAAGGTTCTTGAGTGGCCTAGTCAAAGTCCGGACTTAAATCCGATTGAGATGCTGTGGAATGACCTCAAACAAGTGGTTTATACTAACAAAACCTACAATGTGGCTGAATTAAAACTATTCTGCAAAGAAGAGTGGACCAGACTCCTCCACAGCGATGTGAGAGACTCATCACCAGTTATTGCAAATGCTTGATGCAGTTGTTGCCGCCAAGGGTAACACACCCAGTTATTAGGTTTAGGGGGCAACTACTTTTTCAGAAAGGACCAGGTAGGTCTGGATAACTTCTTTCCCTTAATAAGTGAAATCATGATTTAAAAACTGCATTTTGTATTTACTTGGGTTATTTTTGTCTAATATTAAAATTTCTTTGATGATCTGAATCATTTAAGTGTGACAGATATGCCAAAAAATCTGGAAGGGAGCAAATACTTTTTCACAGCACTGTATACATGTGTGTGTGTATTCACACACCTGCACAGTCATATCACGTATGACAGTTTTCCGATAACCGATAAATTGATTTGATGATGTGAAGGTAAAAAAAAGACCACAAACAAATTCAACTTTGACATAAAAACTCTTTAATGTTAAATTGTTTTAATTAAAAGATTTAGAATTTAAAGCAAATCTAACTGAACTCTACAAAGAGAAGATTTTAATGCTTAAATGAAACACACCTCATCTTTCACGTACAAATCTACAAGTTGCATCAGCGATGGAAACAGCCAATCAGAGGAAAGTTAATTACAATAAACATGAAAAAATAGATTTAGATTTGTCTTTAACACCGCCCCCTAATTATGACATCTCGCTCTTGCTGTGGCAGGTAAATAACAATCTTTGCTCTTCAACATCAGAACTACACTACCCACAATCCCCTGTGTCAGACATCAGCACAGAAACAAAATATATGTTCAGATACTCAGTCTGTCCTAATCAATAAACGTCAACAGCTGTGTATTAAATGTCTGTGATCACAGAAGTTATAAATATATTAGGATCTATAAGCATTGATCAACTATTGATAAGATATCAGCCTCTAGACAAGTGATCGCCCAGCAGCCAATCAGAGCAGCTCGTACTGCCTCAGGTGCATGCGCTGGATGATGTCACGACAGTCGTTGAAGACGCGCCGGATGTTCTCGGTGTCCACTGCGCAGGTGAAGTGAGGATAACAGTGATGCTTCCCATCGCTGCTCGCCAAGCTGATCCGCTGAGGAGCAGGAGAAGAGGTCACGCTTCAGATTCAAACACGTCAACACGCTTCAGACTCAACACGTCAACACGCTTCAGATTCAACACGCTTCAGACTCAACACGTCAACACGCTTCAGATTCAACACGTCAACACGCTTCAGACTCAACACGTCAACACGCTTCAGACTCAACACGCTTCAGACTCAACACGTCAACACGCTTCAGATTCAACACGTCAACACGCTTCAGATTCAAACACGTCAACACGCTTCAGACTCAACACGTCAACACGCTTCAGATTCAACACGTCAACACGCTTCAGATTCAACACGTCAACACGCTTCAGATTCAACACGTCAACACGCTTCAGATTCAACACGTCAACACGCTTCAGTCAACTTTTTATAAATGTTAGTTTCAACACATCTGTTTGAATTTGTTCGACCCAATAAGTTAAATCTGAACACATTTCGTTTTGACATGTCAGTTTAAACTTAACAGTTGATGTCAATCTTTCATCATCAGGTGAGAAAAGTTTTGATGTGTTTTTACCAAAAACTCATCTCTGATGAAGAACTTTGCTCGGGCCACTCTGGCGTCTTCATCAGCATCAGGAACAGCTGGAAACAGGAAGTGATGTCATCATGTGTTAATCACATCCTGATGCTTATAAGGTGTCAGGTTAAAGGTCAGATTCAGTCACTGATGGCGTCTCTGTGTGAACTCTGACCGTCAACAGGAACTGTGTAGTTGGCGTATTCAGGGAAATAATCCTCCAGTTTAGATTTTCCCGCCAGAATTTTGTCAGCAAGGACATCCTGTTTGTTCAGGAACAAGATCACGGATATGGTCTTCAGAAACCTGCAGCCAATCACAGGGCGGACAGGGTTAACAGCGGCCAATCAGAGAGCAGAGAAGGTTAGAGCCAGCCAATCACAGAGCAGGGGCGTTCATTGTTTAACCTGTTGGTCCAGATGGACCTGAAGAGGTCCAGAGACTCTCGCAGTCGATTGGTGGAGTTGTCCTCTCTGATGACCATGTTGTAGCTGCTGCTGGCGGCGACGAAGATGATGGCCGTGACATCTGTACTCAGAGATCACACAGGTAAACACAGTAACACACATACAGATGTTCACTGGGGGTTTTAATGACTTATTCTCTCACCGTTGAAGCACTGAATCCACTTCCTGCGTTCGTCCCTCTGTCCACCTACATCAAACATACTGACAGAACATGGGTCATGGATCAGTTTCTAACACACACACATGTTTGTACTTCTATCTTAGTACAGAAACTCATTCCCTAGGCCCTTACTCTAACCTTAACCATCCCAACTAAATGCCTAACCCTAACACTAGCTGTAACTCAAACCCTAACCTAAACCGGATTTTAACCCTAAAACAAAGTCATAACCCCCAAACAGTCCACTAGAGGTCACAGAGTGAAGACCGGACAAAATGTCCTCACTCCGCAGGTTGTACAGTCAAACTGGTCCTCAAAGAGACATCTGTACAAGAGCAGACACACAAACAGGGTAAAGACTTTCCCATGATGCATGGCCACTGAGACCTGGCCAATCAAAACATCTCAGTTGTTTCTCAGAGCAATTGTAAAACACAAAATTCGTGTTAAAGCTCTCTGATTGGCTGGTTCTTACTGCAATGCTTTTTGGGAGTTGCAGTTTAAAACACTGTGACCTTTGATTTATATCTCGACTGAATAAAGCAGCCGTCAGGTCGGGAGACAGCTGACGGCTGCAGGGGGATGGGGGGGGGGGTCCTCAGACACTCACTGGAAGTTGACCTTGTCGACCTGGAACCTGGTTTCAATTATCCCTGAAGTCAAAACTCTGCAGCGCAACAAATCCTGCAGGAGAAGAAGAAAACTGTGATTCTGCAACAGGTGAGTCACCATGGATGCCTGATACCTAAAGCTGATTGGTCGGCTTGTTACCTGGTCAGTGGGCGTATAGTCCGGCCTCCTGACCAAGTCCAACTTGTCCAGGAAACTGTAACACACCAACACACGTGTTCACGAAGCATCTACATGTGACATCACAGGTCTCTCAGCCAATCCCCCGGCTCTGTGATAGGTCCATCATTGTTAGTGGAGTATTCTGATCGGTATATTTGGACATGAACTTGTATTACGTATGTTTTGGGGACGTCGTCACAAAAATTCTTCTGTTTTAGAGTAAAGACTTGGTTTACTGCTAGCCTAAAGTCAGGCTAACATTAGCCTAATGGTAAAACAGATCTTTAAGAATGTTAATGTAAGGCTAACATTTGGCATCAGTATGATTGCATCAGGCCAACATGTGAATGGGTCTTGAATAAACTTCAGTGTGATGTCGTGTGTGTGTTTTTGTGTGTTTGTGTGATCTTACTACTGAGCGCAGTCGATCAGCTGATATTCGTTGGAGCGTTCAAAACATGCCCTGATGCCGTCATCCACCCAGAGCTGCTGAGCATGCTCATAGAACTCCTGACACACACACACACACACACACACACACACACACACACACACACACACACACACACACACACACACACACACACACACACACACACACACACACACACACACACACACACACACACACACACACACACACACACACACATTAAAGTCCTGGTAGCCATGTAGCTCTCATGTTTACATCCTGATTGGTCTGCTCCAGTGGAGGAGATGCACACATGTAGTTTGTCCTGATGGTGGCGCTAGAGGACCTAATGTTGTCTCCATGTAGATGCACATTGATTTCTACGGATCTCTATATTCTGGGAATAATCTCACACGTTGCACCTTTGACAGTCGCAGGTTTTTCTTGCAAGTTAGTGCCTCAATGTGACAGCATCTGATTGGACGGTGGTAACAGCACTTTAAGTGAGTGAATCCAGTCGACCAATCAGCTGCAGCGCTGACAGAACAAGTGAAGTGAACGAGGTGGGAAGAGAAACAGGAAAACGCTTGTTTTGTCTCTTTGTCGTCCTCAGAGACGATAAGATAATGAGTCCTGAGACACTGTGTGTGTGTGTGTGTGTGTGTGTATGTGTGTGTGTGTGTGTGTGTTAGTCCCTGGATAACTCGTTACATCATGTCATTAACATCATTAAAACAAACAACTGAGAGTCTCTGGGGATTTAAAGGAACAGTTCCCTTGTTTCAGGTCTGACATCAGCTGTCGACGGGTGAAACATGAAGCTGAACATTTTAACATGTAACTACACAACCTGTGCAGATAAACAGACAAGTAGATATGAATTGTGTGTGTGTTACCTCAGTGTATTCAAAGTCAGACAGCGGTGCGATGCTGTTGATGTAATCAACTCTGAACTGGTTGCCAGGGTTACCAATAGGTATGGGTGGAGTCAACGAGGTCATGGCCGACACGATGGCCTGAAACACACACACACACACACACACTGACTCTGATTGGCTGCTTGGGGCTGACAGAGCTCCACCTGTCAGGTGACCTACCACGACGGCGTCCTTCACGTTTTTCCTGATGTCCTGACCCTTCTCCTGCTTTTCTCTGATAAAAACAAAAACAAACACAACTAATATGTCAATAAACAGAGTAACGAGAAAACTCAAATGTCTCAATATGAATAAACTTGAATAAATAGTCGACCAGCTTTGTGTCAGTCAGCGTGTGGGGGGCAGGGTCAGTCAGTGGGGGGGGAGTTAAACCTGTTCTTTAGTCCTCAGGTGGTTGGTAACTGAGTCAAACCTCAGATCAATAATCAGCAAAGATCATTTTGATAATTAGATTTTTCATCATATTGGACTGAGACACAGGAGCTGTCTCCGTCATGGCAACAACATCGATACATCACTTCCTGTTTAGCAGCTTGTCTTCAAAGTGAAAGTGTGACAAACGTTTTGTTGCTGTTATGCTTCATATGGAGCTGAATTAAAAAGCTTTTATTCTGAAAGGTTGTGAGCTTGGGTCTGAAGATGGAGTCGGTTGTTTAACAGACTCTGAATCAGTCGACTTGTGAAGTTTAAACCACACGTGATGATGACTTCTTGTTTCCTGTACTTTATAAATAGCTGTGATTATTGGTTTTGGAGAATTAAAGGTGGAGGGTGGATAACTGATGAGACATGATCATGTGATCAGCTGACAGGATGTGATGATGTCATGGACTCACTCAGCGTTGAAGCCGTCGACGTGAAGAATCCTCATCTGTTTCACAATCGTGCTTTTACCTGATTCTCCTGCACCTGCACACAGACAGGTAGTTAGAGAGACAGACAGACAGGTAGAGAGACAGACAGACAGGTAGAGAGACAGACATAGAGAGACAGACAGACAGGTAGAGAGACAGACAGACAGGTAGAGAGACAGACAGGTAGAGAGACAGACAGGTAGAGAGACAGACAGTGGTCTCACCCAGCAGTAATAGTCTATGTGTAGCTTTGTAAGCCTGTCTCTCTTTCTGAAGTTGTCTCTCAATCTTCTTGTTTGCTTCTCTCTTTGCTTTTTCATCCAGTCGTTCTTCCTCCGTCTGCCCTCCAAGACAGCCCATCTCACCTGTAAACAAGTACACACTTCACCTGTAAACAAGTACACATCTCACCTGTAAACAAGTACACATCTCACCTGTAAACAAGTACACATCTCACCTGTAAACAAGTACACACTTCACCTGTAAACAAGTACACATCTCACCTGTAAACAAGTACACACTTCACCTGTAAACAAGTACACACTTCACCTGTAAACAAGTACACACTTCACCTGTAAACAAGTACACATCTCACCTGTAAACAAGTACACACTTCACCTGTAAAACAAGTACACACTTCACCTGTAAACAAGTACACAACTCACCTGTAAACAAGTAAACATCTCACTGTAAACAAGTACACATCTCACTGTAAACAAGTAAACATCTCACTGTAAACAAGTGCACATCAATAACGTAATCAATAAACAAACCCCAGTAAACAAGCTTCAGGTTTAGATTGGTCACGTACGATGAAGCAAGATTTGTGGTTACCAAGGAAACATCCCATAATACAGGTTAACGCCTTGTGAAGCTCCGCCTACTGACCAGTCGGGTTCAGGATTAAACTAGATTCGGTTCCGGGTCATCTAAGTAGTTGCATGAGTGACCTGGAAGGAAACCAGTTAGAACTGGTTCAGCCGTGTTGACGCTTCTGTTTCAATGAGCCAGTGATCGTAAACATATCAATCACATTAGAAATTCAATAAAACGTCTGAAAGGTGGAGAACTAAAACATTACGCTGATGAAACGCTGAATTTGATTTTGCTCTATCAGAGAAGCCGAGTATCAGATTAAGTTACAGAGAATTCTATGTTTGAGACAAATGATCTTAATGCTTTGACTAAATAAAACCATTAAAACCAGTAGGCTATGGAGCAAGCTGCTCCCAGTGCAGTCCTGGTTTTACTGACCTGTAGCTGTTGGTGATCACTGACCGTCACGTCTCAGCAGGTCCAGAGTCCGTCTTTCTGCTGGTCCATCAAAGTCCAACAAGAAAAAGGACAAAAACACAAGGAACAGCCGACCCTCAGCCAATCAGCATCCTCCGTCTGTCCTCCTGGAGTCCATTCACAATCCACGTCCAGAAAGTGAAGCAGTCCTTCTGGTGGTTCTCGCGGCTCTGATGTTCGGAGGAGAGCGATTCACCTGAGCGGTGTCTCCTCACCCTCTCCTCCCCCCCGGGCGCTAATCGCTCCTCATTAGTCGTCTCTCTGTTTTCTTCGGGGGATTTTTCTGTTTTTCCTCTGGTGTCACTTCGCTGCTTGACAACGAGCTGCTGCAAACACAAACTCTTCTGCTACTGAGATCTCTGCTGCTCTGATCTGCACAGGTCAGAGGTCATCACAGGTTCAACATGTCAGAACTGATTCTGTTTCCACTAAACAGAAGATTACTAGAGGAAAATTGAATGTAACTAATCTGTATTTACACATCAGGTCTTCTAGATCTTTTCTGTATGACACACTCACACACACACACTAACAGACTGTCGCAGTCGTTAAAGGTCTTTTGAGTTTAAGTAACTTTGCTTGAGGACACTTCCAAATTCAAACTGGAAGACCAGGGGATCGAACTGCCGACCCTCTGGTCACCTGCGCTTTACCTCCTGAGCCACAGACGTCATCTGATACTCAACAGGAAGCCGTCTTTACTTTTAGATGAATCCTGTTGGTTTTTATACGACATCAAAATACGTCTACCTCAGGTTTAAGTCTGGTTTAACTTAACTCTACATTTCTATTCTGAATCTTGTTCTTCAGTCATTATCCAGAACGCGTCCCCCAGCTGTTCTTCCTCTTCACCACCAGGGCGCAGTAGAGCAGCTGTTCTACAAAGAGACACACAGACTCTTTATTTTTCTTTATTTGTCTCAGTCAGAAGAGTCTGACCCTTTAACTCAAGTAGAAAAATAAAAAAACTCAAACATCAGAAAAATGTGAAAACGATGATTGATCTGGATTTTCATTCCCAATAGACGACTGAAACCAGATCTGAAGAATTCTCTGATAGGACGACGTCGTCTCTCCTTCACTGAGTGGAAGGATTTTCTGATTGTCCGTTCACCAAACATTTCAACCTAAAAAACACAAACACCAGGTTGTTTACACCAGATTCAAACAGTCTAGACACATCCAAACCAGATTCCAAAGGTTTCAAAGAGGTTTCAAACTGGATTCTCTTGGTTTAAAACCGAACCCGACAGTGTGAACAGGTTAAACTGGAATATGAGCCTCGTCATGATCTGCATCCAGATTGTTTAAAGTGGTTTAAATCAGATCATGAATTAGAACGAACATATTCAACTGGGTCCTGACACCAGGTTCCTAACTGCACTGTGACAGAGTGAGCTGATCCAGAACAGTGAAAGGGTCAAAGGTCAGACTGACCGCTGCTGATGTTCGTCGCAGAAGGAGCCGAGTCGCTGCATCTCATTCTGGAAAAAACTCTGGAAGACAAAGAGGAACAGAAGTGGTCCTGGGTCAGGTCGGAGACCCGGACTTGGTACAAAGCAGGTCTACAGGAACTGTCAATAACTGACGTCATTTACAGTCAGAGTCTGAGCAGTAGTGAACGTGGTATCAAGGTCCCGCCCATACATGCCCTCAACCAATCCTGATTCAGTCTCAGATGTCAATCACGCGGCTAAGTCTGTTTTTATATCATCAAATAACTCATTCAAACCAAACTGATCAGAAACACGTGAACAAACATCAGAGAGAAGAGAACGACCTGAAACGACAGAAACATCTTTACACACATTTCTTTAACGTCTGCTTCTAGTTTGGTCCCATCTGCTAACATGGAGGTTTATGACCTGTACTACAGCCAGACACCAGGGGGCGATCATTATGATTTGGTGTGTGTGTGTCTCTACCAGTATCTGTGTGTTCATGCTGTTCACAGTTGTTGAGTTTTCTTCCAATTGTTTGAGTTGATCAGTGACGTCGTTTTCAAACTTCTGCAACAGCAACAACCTAAAACACACACACACACACACACACACATATTTTGTGTGTTATTTTGTGGAAAAAGATTTTGTAGAGTGCACAGGTGCGTTGGAAAAGTGTGTCTGTGTGGGCGGGGCCCGTGTTGCTGTGGGCGGGACCTGTGTTGATGGACACATGTGTTGGTGTGGGCGGGGCCTGTGTTGCTGGGGGGGTACCTGTGTTGACGGACACATGTGTTGGTGTGGGCGGGGCCTGTGTTGGTGTGGGCGGGGCCTGTGTTGCTGGGGGGGTACCTGTGTTGATGGACACATGTGTTGGTGTGGGCGGGGCCTGTGTTGATGGACACATGTGTTGGTGTGGGCGGGGCCTGTGTTGATGGACACATGTGTTGGTGTGGGCGGGTCCTGTGTTGATGGACACATGTGTTGGTGTGGGCGGGGCCTGTGTTGATGGACACATGTGTTGGTGTGGGCGGGGCCTGTGTTGCTGGGGGGGTACCTGTGTTGATGGACACATGTCTGTGTGGGCGGGGCCCGTGTTGCTGTGGGCGGGACCTGTGTTGATGGACAGATGTGTCTGTGTGGGCGGGGCCTGTGTTGTTGGGGGGGTACCTGTGTTGATGGACAGATGTGTTGGTGTGGGCGGGGCCTGTGTTGATGGACAGATGTGTTGGTGTGGGCGGGGCCTGTGTTGATGGACAGATGTGTTGGTGTGGGCGGGGCCTGTGTTGATGGACAGATGTGTCTGTGTGGGCGGGGCCTGTGTTGCTGGGGGGGTACCTGTGTTGATGGACAGATGTGTTGGTGTGGGCGGGGCCTGTGTTGATGGACAGATGTGTTGGTGTGGGCGGGGCCTGTGTTGATGGACAGATGTGTTGGTGTGGGCGGGGCCTGTGTTGCTGGGGGGGTACCTGTGTTGATGGACAGCTGTGAGCAGTGATGACACCTGTTGTTGACTCTCTCTCAGCGACAGTAGAACCTGGTTCTGAATCGTGGTCCAGCCGCCCTGAGAACAGTGGAGGTCAGAACATGATGCTGATGATGGAGAACCACAGACTGACCGGGGGCTACTGACGGTGAAGTTGTGCTCCAGTCGTTCTTTGAAGCTTCTGAAAGCAGCCGTGATGTCTGACGTCAGTTCTGACTCCGGCCCCGACCCCGGTGTGTTTACGGGCGCCTCCCTCTTGTCATTAGAACCCGCCCAGTCTTCAAACACCCCCTCCTCTCCTGTTGGAGGCCCCGCCTCCTCCGGTGAACATTCTGAGACCAAGTGAAATGAATTAATTTGAGCGTTTGTAAAAGAATTCAAACCAAAGAATGAAAGATTCATTACCTGTCATTGATGAATGAGGCTCCTCCTCTTCTGTCTGAGGCTCCACCCTCCTCTTATTGGCCGTCGTGCCCTCAGTTTGGTCTGACAGGTAACCTGAGGTACGATCAACATCAGATAGAATCAAATCATCAAATCATTAGATTGCTGAGGAAGCTCCGCCTCCAGTTCCACCACAGAAATCAGGAAGTGAATGATGATGCGTTACAGATCAGAGACCTGAGTCTGCAGCGACTCTCTTCCTCTCTCTGCTGAACACTTCCTGAAACAACGAGGCAAACACGTGAATAGAAGAAAACAACATTTTTCCAAAAAATTCAAAATTTGAAATGTACCGTTAGTATTGGAGAACTACTTCCTGCAAACTCGTGTTCCTGTGAGACCTGTGGCTCTGCATGGACAGGAGCACCTGAGGGTCCACGTCAGAGTCAAACCAGACGGCGTTTCAAATATTCAGTATCTGTGATGTCAGCAGGTTTGTGGCAACACACTGGGTGAGTGACCAGGTGTGTTACCAGTTCCAAGACCCGGTGAGTGTGTGACCTCTGACCTGAGTCGTACTTCGGAGTCGAGTGTCTGATCTGATCAAATAGAAACTCAGCTCGACTTTTTCCTGAGTTCTGAAAAAAAGAAAACTGACTTTTGAACTTTTGACCTTTTGACCTGTTCATGTGTCAGCTGATGTTTACATTGTGATCACCTTCATCACTGAGGAGTCATCGTCGCTGCTGGGAGACGACAGGGGCAGAACTACAAACACACAAACATCACGTTTGTGTTTCTGTTGTATTAAACAAAATCCTCGAAACTAACAGACTGTGATGACGCTCAGAGTCCAGCAGGTGGCACTCACTCTTCAGCTGACTCTTGCTCTGTGGTTTCTTCCTGTTGTACGATCGACCGGGTCCCTTTGCAGGGGGCGGGGCCTTGACTGGATCCCCTGGCTCTGAACCACAGGGGGCGCCCTTCACTCTCTGACAGGAAGAACGTAAAACAACTGTTAGACAGACAGGTGAGCAGAGCTACAGACAGGTGAGCAGAGAGCTACAGACAGACAGGTGAGCAGAGAACTACAGACAGGTGAGCAGAGAGCTACAGACAGGTGAGCAGAGAGCTACAGACAGACAGACAGGTGAGCAGAGAGCTACAGACAGGTGAGCAGAGAGCTACAGACAGACAGGTGAGCAGAGAGCTACAGACAGGTGAGCAGAGAGCTACAGACAGACAGGTGAGCAGAGAGCTACAGACAGACAGGTGAGCAGAGAGCTACAGACAGACAGGTGAGCAGAGAGCTACAGACAGGTGAGCAGAGCTACAGACAGACAGGTGAGCAGAGAGCTACAGACAGGTGAGCAGAGCTACAGACAGACAGGTGAGCAGAGAGCTACAGACAGGTGAGCAGAGAGCTACAGACAGACAGGTGAGCAGAGAGCTACAGACAGGTGAGCAGAGAGCTACAGACAGACAGACAGGTGAGCAGAGAGCTACAGACAGGTGAGCAGAGAGCTACAGACAGACAGGTGAGCAGAGAGGTACAGACAGACAGGTGAGCAGAGAGCTACAGACAGGTGAGCAGAGAGCTACAGACAGACAGACAGGTGAGCAGAGAGCTACAGACAGGTGAGCAGAGCTACAGACAGACAGGTGAGCAGAGAGCTACAGACAGACAGGTGAGCAGCGCTACAGACAGACAGGTGAGCAGAGAGCTACAGACAGACAGGTGAGCAGAGAGCTACAGACAGGTGAGCAGAGAGCTACAGACAGACAGGTGAGCAGAGAGCTACAGACAGGTGAGCAGAGCTACAGACAGACAGGTGAGCAGAGAGCTACAGACAGACAGGTGAGCAGCGCTACAGACAGACAGGTGAGCAGAGAGCTACAGACAGACAGGTGAGCAGAGAGCTACAGACAGGTGAGCAGAGAGCTACAGACAGGTGAGCAGAGCTACAGACAGATAGGTGAGCAGAGAGCTACAGACAGGTGAGCAGAGAGCTACAGACAGACAGGTGAGCAGAGAGCTACAGACAGGTGAGCAGAGAGCTACAGACAGACAGGTGAGCAGAGAGCTACAGACAGACAGGTGAGCAGAGAGCTACAGACAGGTGAGCAGAGCTACAGACAGACAGGTGAGCAGAGAGCTACAGACAGGTGAGCAGAGAGCTACAGACAGAAAGGTGAGCAGAGAGCTACAGACAGGTGAGCAGAGAGCTACAGACAGACAGGTGAGCAGAGAGCTACAGACAGGTGAGCAGAGAGCTACAGACAGACAGGTGAGCAGAGAGCTACAGACAGGTGAGCAGAGAGCTACAGACAGACAGGTGAGCAGAGAGGTACAGACAGACAGGTGAGCAGAGAGCTACAGACAGGTGAGCAGAGAGCTACAGACAGACAGGTGAGCAGAGAGGTACAGACAGACAGGTGAGCAGAGAGCTACAGACAGGTGAGCAGAGCTACAGACAGACAGGTGAGCAGAGAGGTACAGACAGACAGGTGAGCAGAGAGCTACAGACAGACAGGTGAGCAGAGAGCTACAGACAGACAGACAGGTGAGCAGAGAGCTACAGACAGACAGACAGGTGAGCAGAGAGCTACAGACAGACAGACAGGTGAGCAGAGAGCTACAGACAGGTGAGCAGAGCTACAGACAGACAGGTGAGCAGAGAGCTACAGACAGACAGGTGAGCAGCGCTACAGACAGACAGGTGAGCAGAGAGCTACAGACAGGTGAGCAGAGAGCTACAGACAGACAGGTGAGCAGAGCTACAGACAGACAGGTGAGCAGAGAGCTACAGACAGACAGGTGAGCAGAGAGCTACAGACAGACAGGTGAGCAGAGAGCTACAGACAGGTGAGCAGAGCTACAGACAGACAGGTGAGCAGAGAGCTACAGACAGGTGAGCAGAGCTACAGACAGACAGGTGAGCAGAGAGCTACAGACAGGTGAGCAGAGAGCTACAGACAGACAGGTGAGCAGAGAGCTACAGACAGGTGAGCAGAGAGCTACAGACAGACAGACAGGTGAGCAGAGAGCTACAGACAGGTGAGCAGAGAGCTACAGACAGACAGGTGAGCAGAGAGGTACAGACAGACAGGTGAGCAGAGAGCTACAGACAGGTGAGCAGAGAGCTACAGACAGACAGACAGGTGAGCAGAGAGCTACAGACAGGTGAGCAGAGCTACAGACAGACAGGTGAGCAGAGAGCTACAGACAGACAGGTGAGCAGCGCTACAGACAGACAGGTGAGCAGAGAGCTACAGACAGACAGGTGAGCAGAGAGCTACAGACAGGTGAGCAGAGAGCTACAGACAGACAGGTGAGCAGAGAGCTACAGACAGGTGAGCAGAGCTACAGACAGACAGGTGAGCAGAGAGCTACAGACAGACAGGTGAGCAGCGCTACAGACAGACAGGTGAGCAGAGAGCTACAGACAGACAGGTGAGCAGAGAGCTACAGACAGGTGAGCAGAGAGCTACAGACAGGTGAGCAGAGCTACAGACAGATAGGTGAGCAGAGAGCTACAGACAGGTGAGCAGAGAGCTACAGACAGACAGGTGAGCAGAGAGCTACAGACAGGTGAGCAGAGAGCTACAGACAGACAGGTGAGCAGAGAGCTACAGACAGACAGGTGAGCAGAGAGCTACAGACAGGTGAGCAGAGCTACAGACAGACAGGTGAGCAGAGAGCTACAGACAGGTGAGCAGAGAGCTACAGACAGAAAGGTGAGCAGAGAGCTACAGACAGGTGAGCAGAGAGCTACAGACAGACAGGTGAGCAGAGAGCTACAGACAGGTGAGCAGAGAGCTACAGACAGACAGGTGAGCAGAGAGCTACAGACAGGTGAGCAGAGAGCTACAGACAGACAGGTGAGCAGAGAGGTACAGACAGACAGGTGAGCAGAGAGCTACAGACAGGTGAGCAGAGAGCTACAGACAGACAGGTGAGCAGAGAGGTACAGACAGACAGGTGAGCAGAGAGCTACAGACAGGTGAGCAGAGCTACAGACAGACAGGTGAGCAGAGAGGTACAGACAGACAGGTGAGCAGAGAGCTACAGACAGACAGGTGAGCAGAGAGCTACAGACAGACAGACAGGTGAGCAGAGAGCTACAGACAGACAGACAGGTGAGCAGAGAGCTACAGACAGACAGACAGGTGAGCAGAGAGCTACAGACAGGTGAGCAGAGCTACAGACAGACAGGTGAGCAGAGAGCTACAGACAGACAGGTGAGCAGCGCTACAGACAGACAGGTGAGCAGAGAGCTACAGACAGGTGAGCAGAGAGCTACAGACAGACAGGTGAGCAGAGCTACAGACAGACAGGTGAGCAGAGAGCTACAGACAGACAGGTGAGCAGAGAGCTACAGACAGACAGGTGAGCAGAGAGCTACAGACAGGTGAGCAGAGAGCTACAGACAGACAGGTGAGCAGAGCTACAGACAGACAGGCGAGCAGAGAGCTACAGACAGACAGGTGAGCAGAGAGCTACAGACAGACAGGTGAGCAGAGAGCTACAGACAGACAGGTGAGCAGAGAACTACAGACAGGTGAGCAGAGAGGTATAGACAGACAGGTGAGCAGAGAGCTACAGACAGACAGGTGAGCAGAGAGCTACAGACAGACAGGTGAGCAGAGAGCTACAGACAGACAGACAGGTGAGCAGAGCTACAGACAGGTGAGCAGAGAGCTAAAGACAGACAGACAGGTGAGCAGAGAGCTACAGACAGACAGGTGAGCAGAGAGCTACAGACAGACAGGTGAGCAGAGCTACAGACAGACAGGTGAGCAGAGAGCTACAGACAGACAGGTGAGCAGAGAGCTACAGACAGACAGGTGAGCAGAGAGCTACAGACAGACAGGTGAGCAGAGAGCTACAGACAGACAGGTGAGCAGAGAGCTACAGACAGACAGGTGAGCAGAGAACTACAGACAGGTGAGCAGAGAGGTACAGACAGACAGGTGAGCAGAGAGCTACAGACAGACAGGTGAGCAGAGAACTACAGACAGACAAACAGGTGAGCAGAGAGGTACAGACAGACAGGTGAGCAGAGAACTACAGACAGACAAACAGGTGAGCAGAGAGGTACAGACAGGTGAGCAGAGAACTACAGACAGACAAACAGGTGAGCAGAGAGGTACAGACAGACAGGTGAGCAGAGAACTACAGACAGACAAACAGGTGAGCAGAGAGGTACAGACAGGTGAGCAGAGAGCTACAGACAGACAGGTGAGCAGAGAGCTACAGACAGGTGAGCAGAGAGCTACAGACAGACAAACAGGTGAGCAGAGAGCTACAGACAGGTGAGCAGAGAGCTACAGACAGACAGGTGAGCAGAGAGCTACAGACAGGTGAGCAGAGAGCTACAGACAGACAGACAGGTGAGTAGAGAGGTACAGACAGGTGAGCAGAGAGCTACAGACAGGTGAGCAGACAGACAGGTACCGTGAAGACTCTCTCCGCAGCCTCCTCCAGTTCTCTCTGATGTTCATAGTTGAAGCTCAGCTCCACCTTCTGACCTCGGCTGCTGTGATGCATGATGGGATTGATCAGCTGAACACTGAGGACCGTCTTCGCCGCAGTGCATTCTGGGAACACAGTAAAAGGGTTTAAAATTAACTAATTCCTAAAACCATGGTTACACATCATCATGTTTGACACAGATCATAAAGATCATTGATTAGTCATTAGACCATAACCCGACACATAGGGTTAATGAGTGAAACGCTGGAGTGCTGAGGACTGGACGAGGCTGAGACGACTGAAGCTAACAGACATTTAAAGGACCATATTTTACTCCTCTCTGGACTGAGTGGGAGGTGTTGGTCCCTGAGATGATGCATCAGTGGTTTAAAGTGGACAAACTGCTGCAGTGTGTCCATGTCCTCTGTCCGTCCTCTCTGGAGCTGCAGACCTGCCTCTTGAGCCCCTCCTCTGATTGGCTGACTGCACTTTGAGTGACACACGGCCAGGCTGAGTGAAAAAGTCAGCATAGTGACTGTTGTCATACTTTGAGGCCCCCTACTGGCCCTTTCAAATCATAACGGATAGTAAAAGCTCAGAAAAATTATTTTACACAATATGGAGCCTTTAGATCAAGTGTGAGACACAGTTCATAGTCACTGACCGTCTTGTGTGACTTGAAGAATGAAGTTATCAACATCCTCTCTGAGCAGGTGGATGGAGCCCCACAGGAAACCCTGAAACATACAACATACATACAACACACTAAAATACATACTAAATACAGGATAGTGTGTAGTAAAGTTAAATACCTGAGGCTCGTCGACAAAGAAGCTCACACATCCTGAACCGACGTTAAAATCGATCCAGAACTCGTCCAGTTTGTCGTCTTTTGGTGGAAACAGCTACAGAAGAAGAAAACAGGAAGTGACCATGAAGTGATCATGTGACCTGAGATGTATCTGTGGGGGTGTAATGTTTCACCTGAGTGGAATCAAGAAACGCCCGGACACAAGGGAAGGTGTAGATTCTATCAGACACAATACAAATATTTGGTTTTATTATTCTTATGATTAACAATGTTAGTTTTATTTTTAAAGAGTATTTAATTAAGATTATCACCTCCTCTGGTCGCCATGGTAACGGTTCACAAAATTCAGGAAACGTCTGCAGTCCTTAGAGACAGACAGGTGTTCAGACAGACGGGTGTTCAGACAGACGGGTGTTCAGACAGACGGGTGTTCAGACAGACGGGTGTTCAGACAGACGGGTGTTCAGACAGACGGGTGTTCAGACAGACAGACGGGTGTTCAGACAGACAGACGGGTGTTCAGAGAGACGGGTGTTCAGACAGACGGGTGTTCAGAGAGACAGACGGGTGTTCAGAGAGACAGACGGGTGTTCAGACAGACGGGTGTTCAGAGAGACGGGTGTTCAGACAGACGGGTGTTCAGACAGACGGGTGTTCAGAGAGACAGACGGGTGTTCAGAGAGACAGACGGGTGTTCAGAGAGACGGGTGTTCAGACAGACGGGTGTTCAGACAGACGGGTGTTCAGACAGACAGACGGGTGTTCAGACAGACGGGTGTTCAGAGAGACGGGTGTTCAGACAGACGGGTGTTCAGAGAGACAGACGGGTGTTCAGAGAGACAGACGGGTGTTCAGACAGACAGACGGGTGTTCAGACAGACGGGTGTTCAGACAGACGGGTGTTCAGACAGACGGGTGTTCAGACAGACGGGAGTTCAGAGAGACGGGAGTTCAGACAGACGGGTGTTCAGACAGACGGGTGTTCAGACAGACGGGTGTTCAGACAGACGGTGTTCAGACAGACGGGTGTTCAGACAGACGGGTGTTCAGACAGACGGTGTTCAGACAGACGGGTGTTCAGACAGACGGGTGTTCAGACAGACGGTGTTCAGACAGACGGGTGTTCAGACAGACGGGTGTTCAGACAGACGGTGTTCAGACAGACGGGTGTTCAGACAGACGGTGTTCAGACAGACGGGTGTTCAGACAGACGGGTGTTCAGACAGACGGTGTTCAGACAGACGGGTGTTCAGACAGACGGGTGTTCAGACAGACGGGTGTTCAGAGAGACAGACGGGTGTTCAGAGAGACAGACGGGTGTTCAGACAGACGGGTGTTCAGACAGACGGGTGTTCAGAGAGACAGACGGGTGTTCAGAGAGACAGACGGGTGTTCAGACAGACGGGTGTTCAGACAGACGGGTGTTCAGACAGACGGGTGTTCAGACAGACGGGTGGTCAGACAGACAGATGTTCAGACAGACAGACACTCACCACCTCAAAGTCTCCGTCTCTGATGTCACAAAATGCGCCACTGATGTCACTACTGCAGAACCAATGATTGGCTCTCTGCTGTCGATCCTTCCTGGGTGTCAGACGACACAGAGCCTCTGATAGGCTAACCTGCAGCTCGTAGTCTCAAACCACAACAGTTAGAACTACAAACATGGCCGCCTGTATGACACATCAACTGATCTTCTTCCTCCTACTGGTCACTTTCAAACATTTCATTTATTTTCACTTCTTTACAGACGACTCAGTTTCATCAAGGCTCAGAGAAAATCTACTGGACTCACCACCAACTGTGAGGACGGCTGCTGCCACCTTCTCCCTGTGAGACAGACAGACAGGTAGCCAGACAGGTAGCCAATCAGACAGACAGGTTGCCAGTCAGACAGACAGGTAGCCAATCAGACAGACAGACAGTCAGTCAAACAGACAGGTAGCCAGACAGGTAGCCAGACAGGTAGCCAGACAGGCCGACATGAGCCTGTCAGACAGACAGGTAGCCAGTCAGACAGACAGGTAGCCAGACAGGCCAACAGGTAGTCAGTCAGTCAGACAGGTAGCCACTCAAACAGGTAACCAGTTAGACAGGTAGACAGTCAGACAGACAGACAGGTGGAGAGACAGGTAGACAGACAGGTATAAAATGGTGGGTCTACAATCCAGACAGGACCAGTATCAGGTTCTTACAGCATCTTGTTCTGGTTCTGCTCGTTCTGGATCAGTCTCCGCTGCTCTCGGCTCAGAGACTCCAAGATGCTGTTAAAGGTTCTGATGGCCTGAAACAAGAGACCAGGCCACCAGAGACCAGCACAGACCATTAGAGACCAGCACAGACCATTAGAGACCAGCACAGACCAGCACAGACCAACAGAGACCAGCACAGACCAACAGAGACCAGCACAGACCATTGAGTGTATTAGCTGTTTCCATGGTTACCTCCAGTCTCAGGGGGAAGTGGAGTTCTGGTTCCAGAGTGAACTGAGCCAACTGAAGAAGAACCACAGACAGCTGACTGACTGAGAGAGAGACAGGGAGACAGACAGGCAGACAGGGGAGTTCAGCATTATGTGGCTCAAAGTAAATAAACTCAAAAATCACAAACCTGGGAGAGACGCCTGAGACAGGACCTGAGAGACAGACAGGCAGAGAGGGGGACAGACAGGCAGTTTCAGGTACAGTCCATGTTACATCTCCTGTAATGATGTCACCTGTTCTCAGGTCAGATGACATGTGACTATACCAGCGGATTTCCCAGCATGCTCCTCACCAGGAAGTAGTCGAAGAACTCCTCAGTCAGGCTCAGCAGGGGGGCGGAGCTTTTATGGAGGTCAGAGGTCAGTAAGTCACAGACAGCCTTGAACCACAGCAACACCTTAACACACAACCCCACAGAGTTAACAACAAATAAACAAAACAACAACCACACAAAGAGTAAACAACACATACACAAAATAACAACCACACAAAGAGCTAACAGCAACCATGTAGCTGAGGGGTAGAGCCGTCGTCCTCCATCCAAAAGGTTGGCGGTTCAATCCCCAGTCCTCCCATCTGCATGCTGAAGTGTCCTGGGGCAAGACACTGACCCTGAAGGGCCCCTGATAGATGTTGACTGCACTAATGTAAATCTTCCATAATCTCTACATAAACACACAAACTTTGTGTACTGTTTGTAACCTGCTCACCATGCTAACAGGAAGTGCAGTTTAAATTGAGGAGTGGATTCACAGTGATCATTACTCAATCATCTATAATAGAGATTAACAATAAACAGATTACAGATACTTTTGTAGTCAGTCCATAATCTAGGAGCGTCTGAACGTCGCCTCTGTTCTCTGACAGGATCCGTAAAGACTTCAACACGACCACGACTCTGCTGAAGCCACGCCCACTCAGATCCTGCAGAGGTCAAGTGACAGAGGAGGTCAAGTGACAGAGGAGGTCATGTGACCTTGAATCAAATTCAGGATTAATTGAGAGATGGTAAAACAGACAACAGCCATCTCCACGGTGACCTTACCTTGGTAACCCATTGGTCGAGAGTGTTGAGGGCGGAGCTACTCAGACCTTCAGACTGAAGAAGAGAAACCAGCTGATACGAGTCTCCACCAATCAGAGAGTCCTGCAGCTGCACCTGGAACTGACACACACACACACACACACACACACACACACACACACACACACACACACACACACACACACACACACACACACACACACACACACACACACACACACACACACACACACACACACACACACACACACACACACACACACACACACACACACACAGTGATGGTGCTGCAGACGGACAGCAGGGGGCGCTGCAGCCTGTGACTAAATAAACTCTGTTTAACACATGACTTCTCTTTCATCTGCTGGTAACCCTCGATCTTTCACCTGTGACGTCAGTGAGTGAAACAGTTTAAATAGGAACATTAATCAGATATTTACCATCGTTCTTCTTCTCCGCCGCTGTGCCTGTGTCGGGAGCGCGCTCAGCTGCAGTCAATTAACGCGTCACAGCGTCGAGGCTGCGCAGGGACACAAAGTAGTCCCGCGACATCGGAGGGATATCAGTGTTAAAATATTACTACAACGTAAACTGCATTTTTCTTGTTAAAGAAATGTTTCATGTGTGAATTCATCCGTTTATCATAGAGCTCTTTCTTTCTTACAACATAAATAAATCATGTTATATGAACAAAAATTATAAAAATAAATAAATCTAACTTTTCTGTAACTGTGGTGAGTGGGTTCGATCTCCTGTGAGAAGAACTGACTGAGTGACAGACTGAGAGTCACAAACTGTCACAACCAGCTCCAGGTGAAGAGTGAAGCTGAACTGAGATCAGCTAAAACGACTGTGAAGTTATTAACAACCAGAGTTTAATATTCAGCAGGAAACTGTTAAAACATGATGAACTCTGAACAGTTTGGTGGATTTGTTACAGCAGCAGCTCTTCAGGTTCAGGAAGCAGAGGATCATGGGTAATATCCAGTGGGACGACACAGTCAACACATTGAGACACTTTGTCTTTACAGGAAAACACAGCGACGGAGTTAATCACCACATGTGGCTGCAGGGGGCGCTGTTGCTCAGTAACTGGTACACAGTGATAATTTAATGACTATAAATTATAGGTTCATTATCAGACAGAGTGATGAGAGACAGAGTAGTGAGAGACAGACAGGTGAGAGACAGACAGGTCATCGATAGACAGGTGAGAGACAGACAGGTAGAAGCTGCTCTCTTAATTGTTGAGTAATGAGTTTTGTTTGTTTTGGGAGAAACACTGAACTGTTTGTAACACACACACACACACACACACACACACACTCTCTCTGTCTCTCTCTCTTTCTGTCTCTCTCTTTCTCTCTCTCGTTCTGCCTCTCTCTCTCTCTCTCTCTCTCTCTCTCTCTCTCTCACCTGTCCCGTCACTTCTACCTGAGACTCACCAGAGGTGCACGCACTCTGACAGGACGCAGGAGACACGCGAGGTTTTAACATTTTAATAAAAAAATTTAAACTATCTGGTTCTAGAAGTTTTACATTAAAACTTCTTCACAGGTTCAGGTCTGATCCAGATCTGAACCAAATCTGGACCTTAAACAGGATCCGAAGAATCCGGATCAGAAAGCAGGACCCGAGTCAGGAGCAGGACCCGAGTCGGGAGCAGGACCCGAGTCAGGAGCAGGACCCGAGTCAGGAGCAGGACCCGAGTCAGGAGCAGGACCCGAGTCAGGAGCAGGACCCGAGCCAGGAGCAGGACCTGGAGGATGTCCCGGGCGGAGGAGCGCGAGGAGCCGGACTGTGTGTGTTCGGTCGGGATGAAGTCAACGTGGGACATCAACGACCCCAAACTACCGCAGGTAACTGATCAACATTACATCATAACCGAATAACTTTGAACGAAATCATTTCATTTACACACGAATTTAAAATGGTAAAATAGAAAATATATTTAAATGACATTAAATGAAAAAAATCCGACACAGGACTTATGGATTTGTATATATTATATACAATAAAATAAAATATACAATTAAATAAAATATACAAATTAATAAAATATATAATTAAATATAAGCTACAATTAAAAAATGTTTAGTGTTTCTTTCTCAACTGAAGAATCTCATCAATAACTGACCAATAATCAAAGCTGCTTCTACACTGAACATGAAATATTGCTCTTGACTGAATATTAAATAACAAATTCTATTACACTTAGATCCTGGTGTCAGAAACCTGTTTGTTTTAAATATATTTTTTATATACAATATCATTATATTATATAAAACAAATAAAATATAATCAAATCTGGATTTTGAATATTGATCAGATATCAACATGTCTTCATTAAAACATTGTTTCTTAATAAGTTTGTTAAAGATCTTTAAAATGTTGACATTTTTTCCAAAAAACATTCTGTTCTAATCAATAAATCTTAAAGTAATTGTCTTCATCTTTAGTCTTTTTGATTAAAATCGAGTCATTATTTAAAAAAGTAATATTTCAAATTAAATCTTATTTCTTGTTTATTTCAATAAATAGTTCTTGTAGAAAACTCAAATAGAAAATCAGAGCCTCCAACCAAACTCTGTACTTTATATAAACTAAACAGTAAAAATGTCACATTTTATATTTTAATTTCATTGTTTTAGTTTCTCTTCCTGCTCCATCCTATTTTACAGGATTATAATCTGTGATTATTCTGTTGATAGATTTTAATCAATTATCTAAACTACCATTATAGGGTTAATCTCTGGTTATGACTAAATAAACATTTAAACTGAGGGGTTTTCTCGTTTTATCATTGAAATTAGATTTGTTAAATCATGATGATTACATTTACTCTATGAATTAATAAAAAATGTAATACAAATGTTCTGTTTTAAAAATACGTAAAAAAATAAATAATAATAATTCATATTCAGTGTAAATTAATTGAGACAGTTCTAAATTATTATTCTCACATTCATGTAACAAACTAACACAATGAAGATCCACTGTGCGTTGTCAGGTTTTTATTCCAAGGTTGTGCAAAGGTTGTGTGTGTATGTGCGTGTGTCGGTGTGTGTGTGTGTGCTGATTCGACTTTTCACTTTGTTTTCACTAAAACAGTAGAAACGGGTTTTCATATTTTTGTTTTCGGTGAAACTAAAACATCAAACTAAGACTCAGCTGATCCAGATTCTGATCACTGATCAATATCTCTCATACATGTTGACATTAATAAATCATGTGTCCAAACATGACGTGAAATTCTTTTCTTAATTAAAGTTAGATTGAACTCAATCATTTGACTACATTTAATTAGGATTTGTTTGTTGAACTGAAATCTGTTGTTTCTCTTCTGATTGTATCAAAATTCGTCTGTAAATAAACAACGTGACACGATGAACATGTTGAGAGACAAGAAAACTGGGTTCAGTCAGAAAACCACCATTTTGAATTTGATTCAAAGAAATAAGTCTCTCTGTGTGTCCATCTGTCTCTCTGCTCACCTGTCTGTGTGTCCATCTGTCTCTCTGCTCACCTGTCTGTGTGTCCATCTGTCTCTCTGCTCACCTGTCTGTGTGTCCATCTGTCTCTCTGCTCACCTGTCTCTCTGCTCACCTGTCTGTGTGTCCATCTGTCTGTGTGTCCATCTGTCTCTCTGCTCACCTGTCTGTGTGTCCATCTGTCTGTGTGTCCATCTGTCTCTCTGCTCACCTGTCTGTGTGTCCATCTGTCTCTCTGCTCACCTGTCTCTCTGCTCACCTGTCTGTGTGTCCATCTGTCTGTGTGTCCATCTGTCTCTCTGCTCACCTGTCTCTTTGCTCACCTGTCTCTCTGCTCACCTGTCTGTGTGTCCATCTGTCTCTCTGCTCACCTGTCTCTCTGCTCACCTGTCTGTGTGTCCATCTGTCTATTTGTCCATCTGTCTCTCTGCTCACCTGTCTCTTTGCTCACCTGTCTCTCTGCTCACCTGTCTGTGTGTCCATCTGTCTCTCTGCTCACCTGTCTCTCTGCTCACCTGTCTGTGTGTCCATCTGTCTGTGTGTCCATCTGTCTCTCTGCTCACCTGTCTCTTTGCTCACCTGTCTCTTTGCTCACCTGTCTGTGTGTCCATCTGTCCTTCTGCTCACCTGTCTCTCTGCTCACCTGTCTGTGTGTCCATCTGTCCTTCTGCTCACCTGTCTCTCTGCTCACCTGTCTGTGTGTCCATCTGTCTCTCTGCTCACCTGTCTCTCTGCTCACCTGTCTCTCTTCTCACCTGTCTGTGTGTCCATCTGTCTCTCTGCTCACCTGTCTCTCTGCTCACCTGTCTCTCTTCTCACCTGTCTGTGTGTCCATCTGTCTCTCTGCTCACCTGTCTCTCTGCTCACCTGTCTCTCTTCTCACCTGTCTGTGTGCAGGACACCAAGCAGTTCGACCTCTTCCAGGAGTGGACAGACGGTTATGTTCGTTACATCTACAGTGGTGAGAAACTTTATTATTATTAAAATGTTATGATACAGTCCAAGCTAGCAGCTCCAGCTAACAGATCTAGTATTTAAGCTAGCTCAAGCTAACAGATTTAGTTTTTAAGCTAGCTCCAGCTAACAGATTTAGTATTTAAGCTAGCTCCAGCTAACAGATTTAGTATTTAAGCTAGCTCCAGCTAACAGATTTAGTATTTAAGCTAGCTCCAGCTAACAGATTTAGTATTTAAGCTAGCTCCAACTAACAGATTTAGTATTTAAGCTAGCTCCAGCTAACAGATTTAGTATTTAAGCTAGCTCCAGCTAACAGATTTAGTATTTAAGCTAGCTCCAACTAACAGATTTAGTATTTAAGCTAGCTCCAGCTAACAGATTTAGTATTTAAGCTAGCTCCAGCTAACAGATTTAGTATTTAAGCTAGCTCCAGCTAACAGTGGGTCTTTATTTTCCAGCTGAAGATAAAAATGCTCAGCGGCATCTTTCCGGCTGGGCAATGAGAAACACCAACAACCACAACTGTCAGATCCTGAAGAAGTCATGTCTCGGGGTGGTGGTCTGTTCTCGTGGCTGCACGCTACCGGATGGATCCAGACTGCAGCTCCGCCCTGCCATCTGCGACAAGGCCCGGCAGAAGCAGCAAAGTAAGAAAGACTGAAACCAGAAGCAGAACCGAACTGAACCGTCCTGAGCTGACGCTCGACCCACTGTGTGTTTCAGAGAAGCTGTGTCCGAGTTGTAACGGTTCTCTGGAGCTGCTGCCATGTCGCGGTCACAGTGGGTACCCCGTCACCAACTTCTGGAGAGTTGACGGAAAATCCATCTTCTTCCAGGTCTGCATCTTAACCCCCCCCCCCCCCCACACACACACACACACATACACATACATGCTAAACATGCTAAACATGCTAACTGAGCTATCAAGCTATTTGACTTCTTGCCAGTCTGTGAAGTCAGAAATCCAAACAGATCTAAACCAGATTGTGGACACCACTCTGGTTGAACCTGATCCCACAGGGTTGGGCCAGGTCCTGGCTCTGGACGGGTCTGAACTCAGCAGTAGTTGTTGTTTCTGTCTTGTAATTGATCATGTTTTCCACTGTATTCATCGCTGATGTTGTTTCAGGCTAAAGGGGTCCATGACCACCCCAGACCAGAGTCCAAGTCCGAGACTGAAGCAAGAAGAAGTTCAGTGAAGAGACGAGTCAGTTCCCCTCCGTTCACACCCAAGAGACGACTGATTGAAACACAGGTTGACATCGACAACAACAACAACATTAACAACAACTGTTGTTTGTGAAAGTTGTAATTTATTGTTTATTATTTGTTGTTTTCCTTCTTCAGGCTCTAGGCCCCGCCCTCCTCTCCTGCGTTGAACCAGCAGACAGAATCTCCTTCATCGAACCAAACTTTCCTCAGCATTACCCAGCATTCCAGAACCCAGAGCCCTACTACAACCCCCACAATGCACTGGTAGAAGCCCCACCCACACTGCAGAAACCAGCCAATCCCAGGCTTTACATGGGCAGGCCTGGCTACGAGTTCCAAGGGTACCTGACATCCCCTTCGTATCCAGTGACTGCGGATCTCTGTGACCCCAGGTCAGCCTCACATACAATCCAAACCATATCCTGGACCAGTTTAGATCCTGGACCAGATACTGTCAGTGTGACGGTCCAAACCATTTTCCAGGTTCAGTCATGTAAACAGATCCAAACCAGAACCTGTAAATCTGAAATTAAACTTGTGCAACCCAGATTCCAGAATTCTACACTGGAACAGGTCTGGGAAAAGAAAACAAGTGTTAAGCACATTCTGAATTTTTCTAAATGTGTCTAAACTGAAACTAAACCGTGTGAAAGAGAACAAGTTAAAACCAGATTATAGAACCAAGACAAACCCAGATCTGATCAAACCAGTTTCTGAGACCAGGTTCTGTCAGACCAGGTCTAAACTAGATTCTGACACCTTGACAGTCTAAACAGAGTTAAACCAGATTGTGTTCTGTGTGCAGGGTGGCTCCCGTCCTGGGTTCCTCCTCCTCATCTTCATCGGCAGCTCCCCTCTCCTCTTCCTCGACCTTTGACCCTCAGACCAAACATCCTCCAGGCTGGAAGGAGCTGCTGAAGAGCTCCGCCCCCTACGGAGACAACCACCACTACTACAGCGCTGAGTACCCCTGTCGTTACCCCGGCAACGCCCCAGGGTCCCCCGCAGCACTACAGACCATCATCACCACGACAACCAAGGTGAGCGGGGGTGCCCCAGCAGAGGTCAGGGTCGTCAGGTCGAGGTCACGTCTCTTGGTGTGTCACATATTTTATTGTCCCACAGAGAAAGAAACATTTAAACTGAAGCTGCATCGCTTCCTTTACTTTTCCCAGACAAGTGACGACACAGTTCACAGCTGGAGACGTTACGCTCAGAGCTGTCAGGTTTTGAGTTTATAGTTTACATCATAATATGACAATGTAAAGGTCAACAGACAATAAGGACTTTAACCTTTCCTGTCACCATCTCACTGTTCCTGATCCTCTTCAGGTTTCCTACCAGCCGTGTCCGAAGCCTGGCGCCACGCTCCCTCCCTACCAGACGTGTCCCAAGCCTCCGGCCAGCCTGCCGTCCTATCAGCCGTGTGCTCCGCCCAAACCTGGCTTCCCCGGCTGCTCCTCGCTGATGGAGGATGCCGCCTCCTCCTCGTCGTACTCCACTGAGGTGAAGGTGACGGAGGAATCTGGAGGAGTCATCAAGTCTCTGTCATTTCAGCCTGAACCTCTGCAAACCAAAACAGAGCGGGCAGATGGTTATGACTACCGCTACTCGTACCCCAACACGTACCGCTACGACGAATACTGACCAGCTCGACCTCCAGCTCTGTCAGCATGGTGTCTGCGGTACAGCTGCTCCTGGCAGAGCGACTGATGTGGACCATAGGGACAAAGATCTGTTCAAACATTTGTATTGTTTTTTTATTCCCAGCGGAAAATACATTTTGATCTCGGACACTCCGTCTCACGCCCTCTTCAGGATTACATGTGTAACCTTTACACAACATTTCATGAATTTAAAAATGGCCTCAACACAAAGTGTTCCTGTGTCGTGTTTTTCCTCTTTAGAAGCTCATTGAGGTGAGGAAGACCATGATACTTGGCTGAAAGCCTCAGAAACACAGATGAATGCAGTTTCAGTGAAGCTTAAGTTTCAATAAAAAAAACTTTGCATTCTAAAGAGTATCAGGTTGAGACAGACGACTGTTTGTTATTTATTGTCATAAACATGAAGACGACTGAGCTTATGATGATGTGTTATATTCTCAACCTGACTATCAAATAAACATGACATGAAGAAAAGAACGTTTCCTGCTGTGTTCTACACTGAGACTATTAATACAAATGAAGTTTATCAATCAAACTTCTGACCTGGACGTCAGCGTGTCACATTCAGACCTTTTAGTTTGGTCCATGTCCCATCTGCTAACATGGAGGAGAGGGGGCTCAAGCCTTTATTCAGGTTCAGGTAATCAGAACATACATTTCAGTGTCTTATCAGAATTTGGTTGTCCGTGTAAACGTGTCAAGATGAACATACGAGTGTCGTCATGGCGACTACATGTGACATCTGCGTCTGGTCCCATCTCCACGACCTTTCACCTCAGGTCCAGAGTCAGGATGTCATGACTCTGGACCTTTCACCTCAGGTCCAGAGTCAGGATGTCATGCAGCTGATCCACGTCAGGAGCAAGTTCCTCGTTCAAGCGTCTGAAAACATGGACGTGAATAAACAGACTGAGGAAGAAGCTGCTTCTGTGTCTTTATTCAGATTAAACCGATGTTATAGAAAACAAGCGTCCTCAGGTGCCGAGTCTTCAGCTGGGTCCAGAGCCTCGGAGGGAGAAGCACCAGCCGTCATGCTGGTGTTAGGACATCGGCTGGTTTCACTGTAAATGAGTAATAATCGTGTTTTGACAAGAACGTGTCAGGACAGGAACCACTGCACTGTCCTCACTCTGAACCTGTGGAATCCTCACCCCGCCTCCTTCGCCTCCTTCGCCTCCCCCTTTCTCCTCCACCCGTCTCCTCCCCCTCCTCTCTTTCACTACCTTCCATTAAAATCACTCATTCCTCTCCTCTTGACCTCGTCTCACTCGCTACCTTCTCTTCGGTTTACACTAACATCCGTCAGTACAGGATTCTGTTCTGACTGAACCTCCAGACAACCTCATCACACCTCCACAGATGGTTCACACAGTAGGGGGTCCAGGTGAGAGACCAGGGGAGAGACCAGATTAGAGTCCAGGTGACAGACCAGGTGAGAGACCAGGTGAGAGACCAGGTGAGAGACCCGATTAGAGTCCAGGTGAGAGACCAGGTGAGAGACCAGAATAGAGTCCAGGTGAGAGAGCAGGTGAGAGAGCAGGTGAGAGACCAGATTAGAGTCCAGTTGAGTGAACAGGTGAGAGACCAGATTAGAGTCCAGTTGAGAGACCAGGTGAGAGACCAGGTGAGAGACCAGATTAGAGTCCAGGTGAGAGACCAGGTGAGAGACCAGGTGAGAGACCAGAATAGAGTCCAGGTGAGAGACCAGGTGAGAGACCAGGTGAGAGACCAGATTAGAGTCCAGTTGAGTGAACAGGTGAGAGACCAGGTAAGATACCAGGTTAAGGTCCAGGTGAGAGACCTGGTTAGAGACCAGGTTAAGGTCCAGGTTAGAGACCTGGTTAGAGTCCAGGTTGAGGTCCAGGTTAGAGACCGGGTTAGAGACCAGGTTAAGGTCCAGGTTAGAGACCTGGTTAGAGTCCAGGTTGAGGTCCAGGTTAGAGACCTGGTTAGAGTCCAGGTTGAGGTCCAGGTTAGAGACCTGGTTGGAGTCCAGGTTGAGGTCCAGGTGAGAGACCTGGTTAGAGACCAGGTTAGAGACCAGGTTGAGGTCCAGGTTAGAGACCGGGTTAGAGACCAGGTTAAGGTCCAGGTTAGAGACCTGGTTAGAGTCCAGGTTGAGGTCCAGGTTAGAGACCTGGTTGGAGTCCAGGTTGAGGTCCAGGTGAGAGACCGGGTTAGAGACCAGGTTAAGGTCCAGGTTAGAGTCCAGGTCAGATGAGCAGTATCAGCCAATCAGGGGCTGTTATTCCACCTCTCTACAGGTGAACTAGCGTGTTTGTGTGATGAATGCCTGCAGGTGAGCTGCTCTCCTCTGATTGGTGGATGGGACCTGCAGGTGAAAGATATTTTGGCGTGTGAGCAGCTCATCAGCCAACACCTGGGCTGAGTCTCACCTGTAAACCAGGTGAGTGCAGATAATCCTGAGCTGTGTAATTCTATCCTTTCACCAACAATCACCTCATCCTATCTTCTCATCTACCTCTTCCTCTTCGTCTTCTCCTCCACTGATCTCCATCACTGCTCTTTCACACACCAATCATTTCATCCCTCCTCTTCTCTCTCTCTTCGCAAAAATAAATCATCCCGTCTGCTGAAAGGAGATTCCTTTACACCCCCCCCCCCCCCCCCCCCCCCCTCTGATGTGGCTCTGCACTAATGGATGTTTTCAGTTTGATGCTACATGGTTGTGATTCAGGGAAGTGAACAGAAAAATAAAACATACAGATGTGAATTATGTCATGTGAACCTCAGAGAGGCTTCTACACTGAAGGAACATCACACCTGGTTAGAGGTGGTTCACACAGTTCAGTGATCGATGAGGTTCAGTCCACACCGATCACACCGCCTCTCCTCCTCTGTCACCTGACCAGTGAGTCCCTGCAGCTGAACATCTGTCCACATACATCACATCATCAAAAACATCCAGTGATAACTCAGAGGATCCGATTCTGCAGAGTCCATCTTACAGCTTGATGTTTTTAAGTTTCCTTCAGTATCACAGTAATTCAGTGTTCACTGAGTTCACTGCCAACAGGAAGTGATCCCAGTCCATTTTATTTTGACAGTCTGACTGTAAACAGAAAATAAAAAATGTATAATAAACATTAAGGCTCATGTTGTAGCTCCAAGCTAACTAATGGTATCCGTAGTAATATCAATCAGAGCATCCTGGGACCTGAAGCTCAAAGTTAGAGCATAACGTGTATTAAAAGAAATTAGACAAAATAAGAGAAGTGAGATAATTAATATAAAAGTTACTGCATGGTGGTGGTTACTGAGGACGAAGAGGAAACTGACTCTGTCCAGTTCAATCAAATGTCAGGACGGATTGACCCTAACCCACAAAACAGTCAAATTTAAATCAATTCACCTGCAAGAGAACCTTTAGAACCTTTAGAACCTTTAGAACCTGTAGAACCTTTAGAACCTTTAGAACCTGCAAGAGAACCTGTAGAACCTTTAGAACCTGTAGAACCTGTAGAACCTTTAGAACCTTTAGAACCTGTAGAACCTGTAGAACCTGTAGAACCTTTAGAACCTTTAGAACCTTTAGAACCTGTAGAACCTTTAGAACCTTTAGAACCTGTAGAACCCCTCAGCCCCACCACTTGGCCCTACCCCTTCATTTTGCTCTCGGCAGTGAAGGGGGGTTGTTCTCTGAGTGATGTTGGGGGGGGGGGGGGGGGGCATCTTGCCCGTCGAACACCCCTGCATCTGTACTGTATTCAGGAACCCTCCAAAAAAACTAAAATGATCATAAATGCTAGTGTGAAATCTTACTAAATAACCATAAAATGTTTTATATAGCAGAATATCTTATTTGAATCCGGTAGCAAATGAAAATGTCATTGAATCGTTGTGAATGCGTTTCAGAAAAATATTCTTCAGGACGTCAAACCAGCCTGTAAACAGTCTGAGTGAGAGTAATGAGTAATGTCCATTATACTCTTCAGTATGATATATAAGATTAAACAAAATTCAAATTAAAAACAACTTCTTCCCCTCTGTGGTAACGTTTCAGTGCAGCTGTTCTCTGGTCAGAACTAAAGTAATATTGAAATAAAGATGCAAACACATTGACTGTCCACTTCATATCCAGGCTGAGGACGGATGATGAAGGGAAGGAAGAGGAGGGAGGGAAGAGGAGGGAGGGAAGAGGAGGGAGGGAAGAGGAAGGAGGGAAGAGGGGGGAGGGAAGAGGAGGGAGGGAGGGAAGAGGAGGGAGGGAAGAGGAGGGAGGGAGGGAAGAGGAGGGAAGAGGAGGGAGGGAGGGAAGAGGAGGGAGGGAAGAGGAGGGAGGGAAGAGGGACCCTTATAAACAATAATCTGCTGAGGACAGAAATGAAAATCATATCAGTTTCAAAGCAAAAACAAAACTATGAGATAAAAAGATTTAAAAAAAACATCAAACTGAACTAATAGAGAGTAAATAGTGTGTGTCTGGTGTGTGCGTGTGTGTGTGTGTGTGTGTCTGGTGTGTGCATGTGTGTGTGTGTGCGTGTGTGCGTGTGTGTTTGTGTGTTTGTGTGTATGCGTGTGTTTGTGTATGTGCGTGTGTGTGTGTGCGTGTGTGTGTGTGTCTGTGTGTGTGTGTGCCTGGGTGTGTGTGCATGTGTGTGTGTGTGTGCGTGTGTCTGTGTTTGTGTGTGCGTGTGTCTGTGTGTGTGTGCCTGTGTGTGCCTGTGTGTGCGTGTGCGTGTGTGCGTGTGTGTGCGTGTGTCTGTGTGCGTGTGTGTTGGTTCCGTGAGAAGTGTTATCTCAGCAGGACGACTCACACAGGGAACAGTCTTGTTAAAGCAGTGTGACAGTAGATGTTAATCTGCACTCGTGTGATAAGGTCTGAGCTCCGGTTGATAAGAAGGTTTGAAGCTGGAGAATCTTCTCTTTCTTAGAAGATCAAGTTCAAACAGGACATGAGCTCCAGTCATCACATTGTCATCCAACACTCGCTGCCAGCACCACCTCCAGCTCCACCTCCACCTCCACCTCCACCTCCAACACTCGCTGCCAGCACCACCTCCAGCACCAGCACAAGCACCAGCACAAGCACCAGCTCCACCTCCACCTCCACCTCCAGCACCACCTCCAGCACCACCTCCAGCACCAGCACAAGCACCAGCTCCACCTCCAGCACCACCTCCAGCACCACCTCCAGCACCAGCACCAGCACCACCTCCACCTCCAGCACCAGCACCACCTCCAGCTCCACCTCCACCTCCACCTCCAGCACCAGCACCAGCACCACCTCCAGCTCCACCTCCAGCACCACCTCCAGCACCAGCACAAGCACCAGCTCCACCTCCAGCACCACCTCCAGCACCACCTCCAGCACCAGCACCAGCACCACCTCCACCTCCAGCACCAGCACCACCTCCAGCTCCACCTCCACCTCCACCTCCAACACCACCTCCAGCTCCACCTCCAGCTCCAGCACCAGCACCAGCACCACCTCCAACACCACCTCCAGCACCACCTCCAGCACCAGCACAAGCACCAGCTCCACCTCCAGCACCACCTCCAGCACCACCTCCAGCACCACCTCCAGCACCAGCACAAGCACCAGCTCCACCTCCAGCACCACCTCCAGCACCACCTCCAGCACCAGCACCAGCACCACCTCCACCTCCAGCACCAGCACCACCTCCAGCTCCACCTCCACCTCCACCTCCAGCACCAGCACCAGCACCACCTCCACCTCCACCTCCACCTCCAGCTCCAGAACCAGCACCAGCTCCACCTCCACCTCCAGCTCCAGCACCAGCACCAGCTCCACCTCCAGCTCCAGTACCAGCACCACCTCCAGCACCACCTCCACCTCCAGCTCCAGCTCCACCTCCAGCACCACCTCCACCTCCAGCTCCAGCTCCAGCTCCACCTCCACCTCCAGCTCCAGCTCCAGCTCCACCTCCACCTCCACCTCCACCTCCAACACTCGCTGCCAGCACCACCTCCACCTCCACCTCCACCTCCACCTCCAACACTCGCTGCCAGCACCACCTCCAGCTCCACCTCCACCTCCACCTCCACCTCCAACACTCGCTGCCAGCACCACCTCCACCTCCACCTCCAGCTCCACCTCCAGCTCCAGCACCAGCACCAGCACCACCTCCAACACCACCTCCAGCACCACCTCCAGCTCCAACACCAGCACCACCTCCAGCACCAGCACAAGCACCAGCTCCACCTCCAGCACCACCTCCAGCACCACCTCCAGCACCACCTCCAGCACCAGCACAAGCACCAGCTCCACCTCCAGCACCACCTCCAGCACCAGCACAAGCACCAGCTCCACCTCCACCTCCACCTCCAGCACCAGCACCAGCACCAGCACCAGCTCCAGCACCAGCACCAGCACCACCTCCACCTCCACCTCCAGCACCACCTCCAGCACCAGCACAAGCACCAGCTCCACCTCCACCTCCAGCACCAGCACCAGCACCAGCACCAGCACCAGCACCACCTCCACCTCCAACACTCGCTGCCAGCACCACCTCCACCTCCACCTCCACCTCCAACACTCGCTGCCAGCACCACCTCCAGCTCCAGCACCAGCACCACCTCCACCTCCACCTCCAGCACCAGGTCCAGCTCCACCTCCACCTCCACCTCCAGCACCAGGTCCAGCTCCAGCTCCAACACCAGCACCAGGTCCACCTCCAGCACCACCTCCAGCACCAGCACAAGCACCAGCTCCACCTCCAGCACCACCTCCAGCACCAGCACAAGCACCAGCTCCACCTCCACCTCCACCTCCAGCACCAGGTCCAGCTCCAGCTCCAGCTCCAGCTCCAGCTCCAACACCAGCACCAGGTTCACCTCCACCTCCACCTCCAGCACCAGGTCCAGCTCCAGCTCCAGCTCCAGCTCCAGCTCCAACACCAGCACCAGGTTCACCTCCAGCACCACCTCCAGCACCAGCACAAGCACCAGCTCCACCTCCAGCACCACCTCCAGCACCACCTCCAGCACCAGCACAAGCACCAGCTCCACCTCCAGCACCAGCTCAACCTCCAGCACCACCTCCAGCACCAGCTCCACCTCCACCTCCACCTCCAGCACCAGCACCAGCACCAGCACCAGCACCAGCACCAGCTCAACCTCCACCTCCAACACTCGCTGCCAGCACCACCTCCACCTCCACCTCCACCTCCAACACTCGCTGCCAGCACCACCTCCAGCTCCAGCACCAGCACCAGCACCAGCACCAGCACCACCTCCACCTCCACCTCCAACACTCGCTGCCAGCACCACCTCCAGCTCCAGCACCAGCACCACCTCCACCTCCACCTCCACCTCCACCTCCAGCACCAGGTCCAGCTCCACCTCCACCTCCACCTCCACCTCCACCTCCAGCACCAGGTCCAGCTCCAGCTCCAGCTCCAGCACCAGCACCAGCACCAGCACCAGCACCACCTCCACCTCCAGCTCCAGCTCCACCTCCAGCTCCAGCTCCATCTCCAGCTCCAGCTCCAGCTCCAGCTCCAGCACCAGCACCAGCACCAGCACCACCTCCACCTCCAGCTCCAGCTCCACCTCCACCTCCAGCTCCAGCTCCACCTCCAGCACCAGCACCAGCACCAGCACCAGCACCAGCTCCACCTCCACCTCCAGCTCCAGCTCCAGCTCCAGCAACAGCACCAGCACCACCTCCACCTCCAGCTCCAGCTCCAGCTCCACCTCCAGCTCCAGCTCCAGCTCCACCTCCAGCACCAGCACCAGCACCAGCTCCACCTCCAGCACCAGCTCCACCTCCACCTCCAGCACCAGGTCCAGCACCAGCTCCACCTCCAGCACCAGCTCCACCTCCAGCACCAGCACCAGCTCCAGCACCAGCTCCAGCTCCAGCACCAGCTCCACCTCCAGCACCAGCTCCACCTCCACCTCCAGCACCAGCACCAGGTCCAGCACCAGCTCCACCTCCAGCACCAGCACCACCTCCACCTCCAGCACCAGCACCAGGTCCAGCACCAGCACCAGCTCCAGCTCCAGCGCCGCTGCAGCTTGACACGAGGTTCACGTTAATGAATTCAATCTTTCTACTGAGAACAAACCCGTATACTTGATCACACATCAACACCAAAACAATGTTTTACTTTGTTGCTGATGTGTTACAACCCAGCTGCATGCTGGGAGTGGTCACATGACCTCTGGCTGTTTATTTGGGTCAAACCAGTCGAACCTGTTTCCTTTCAATCTGTTTGCCGTCTATCTTTTCTCTCCATCCACAGTGTCTCCCTTCTTCATCTCTTATCTTCCTCATCATCTTCATCGACTCGCTGTCAGGACTCGCAGGAACAGCACGTAGGCATGAAGACCGTCATGGCCGCCGCCCGCAGCAACAGCAGCAACATGCAGGCGTCTTTGATGATCTTCAAAACAAAAACCTGCCCAGGTAAAATAAACTAGACAGAGGCCACGGCCACGGTACCTCTGGTACCTCTGGTACCTCTTATAACGAAGTCCAGGTCTAGTGAGAGGTGTGTGTGTGTGTGTGTGTGTGTGTGTGTGTGTGTGTGTGTGTGTGTGTGTGTGTGTGTGTGTGTGTGTGTGTGTGTGTGTGTGTGTGTCTCCAGTGCTCTGAGCTGCAGCTGTTTGTCTTTCGGCTGTTTGACACAAGAGGAAGTGTTTCTGGTCGAGTGAAGAAGAATGAAGTCGGTTTACGTTGAAGTTTATCTTTGGAGAGAACCAGACTGACGGAATGAGCCCTGACCTGAGATCAGATCCTCCATGAGTCTGGACCAGGACTCGGGCTCTGAGTGTTTGAGTCCCCAGCAGCAGGAACTGTTTCATTTAGTTTCAGTAACAAACAGATTAACAGATTGAATCAGATTCAGTAAAAACATAAAAACAGAGATTAAACACACAAACACTGTGTTTCCTCTACATCACACACACATGAGATATGACTCACCTGTTGAATGAGGAGGCAACAGACCCGTCTGTCTCTCAGGACATACTCCACTCTGATTGGTCTGAAGACGGCGTCTGACGAGGGCGTGTTGTCAGTCGGGGGGGTAGTAGTCGTTCTTAGCTTTATTTGGTTTTCATGGTAACATCATGATATGGTGTTGCAAGCAGCATCAGCACCTTCAGGCGCAGTACTCCACAGTACTACAGTACTCCACAGTACTACAGTACTAAAGTACTCTGCAGTACTACAGTACTCCTCAGTACTACAGTACTACAGTAATACGCAGTACTCCACAGTACTACAGTACTCCACACTCGTACTTATATCTGAGGTGGTGAGCATAGTGTATTTGTGTCTCAGGTGTGTTACCTGTCTCATGATTGATTTTGTTTCTTTGTCCTCGTCACTGATCCGCAGCAGGAATGTTGCTACGCTAGCTTCGCTAACACCATGACACACTGTGGCATGCTACTAGCTTCCTGCTACACACCTCTGATCACATGACCGGATCCTGATTGGTCCATCACCTGTCATATTAAAGTCAGAGACTGAAGCAGCTGAGTCAGCAGTGATGTCATCAACACTTTGTCCTTCTGATCTTGTGATGTGATCAGCTGTGACATCAGCTGATTGTAAACAAAATGGCGACGGATGAGGGCGAGACGCCGACATGAGGGCAACACGCCGGTTAGAGCCAGAGAAGAAGAAGACGTCTGCCTGTGACGCTCTCGGTTGTTGGAGTTAATGAGCCGATCCAAAGTCACAACAAACAGAGAGTGTTTGATCTACACACACACAGACACACACACAGTAACCGGAGAGCGAGTCCCCCACCTGGACTCACCTGGACCTGGATCTGTAAACACACAGCAGGCCTCACTTTCTCTGCTCCAGTGTGAACAAGCACATCCACACGGATCAATAATCATCTATAATCCACTGATCGGCCACCGGCTGAGGCAACACACTCATTCCCATGATGCACTGCAGTTCTCACTGTAACATGTGTGATGTCACCTGATTCATAAGACTGAGACAAAACAACCAAACCCTCAGAGAATCCTCATGTTATTATTGTTTCATATATACTACTCATGTCTGAACATGTTTGTAATAAAGCTGTGTATTTCTTATGTTTAACATGTGTAATATGTTTAATGTGAAACAGTAAATTATGATTTATCTGAACGTTTCTCTTCATTCTCACGTGAACAGACTCGTCCTGTGATTCATGAGTCTGACACACGGGGGGGGGGGGGGGGGGGCATGAAGAGGTGGAGAGGAGGTGAGCAGGTGGGATTTAACCACTGAGACAAAACAAGAGAGCATCAGGAGGACGGAGAGAGAAGTGAAGGAGCTGAAAGGAAGATGAAAGAAGAGGGGGAAACATGGCCGTCCACATACATGTGGCCACTTGCTCTGTGTCCTGTACATGTTCCTCAACTTCACCAATCATCTGACTGTGTTCACTCAGGATTTTGATGATCATTATTTTGTGTGTGTATGTGTGTGTGTGTGTGTGTGTGTGTTTGTGTGTGTGTGTGTGTGTGTTTGTATCCACATCTATCTTGCCTGTTGTTGTTGGTGCCCCCCCCCCCCCCCATAAAGATGAAAAGAGTCTGATGGAGGTGAAGAGTCGTGGACACCAGCTGCTTGTTCTCTTCTTACATCTCTAAAATCACTTAGACACTGAAAAACAGGGCTGATCTTCATCCCTCCATCATCAGCTCACATCTTCCTCCTCCTCTTCATCTTCACCCCACAACATCCTTCATATTCTCCTCATGTTTTCTTTGATATCAACAGACACGTGAAGTTCAAAATGAACATGTCTTCATGACGTCTGTATGAACGCTGCGTCCATTTCATGTTGTCACATAAGTTCAGCCACATACTTTGTAAACGACACACATGTAGAAACTGACACATGTTTAATACAAACATGTGACTCATTAAGCTGTGAGACACTGGGACGACACCATGAACCAGTGGGAGTCAAACTCACAACCTCCGGCACCTTAAACCAAAGGCCAGGTGAGTAAATCCCTGATCCCTCACAATATGAACACAGCTCTTTATAGTGTGACGTGTTTATGAGGAGCAGGACGATGTCGCCTGTCAATCAAGGTTTGAATGTCACATGACTCAGATGATGAAGTCACCTGACCTGCTGAAACACAAGCATGTTCTCCAAACAGGAAGTGAAGCGTAGTCATCGTCTCTTTTCTTCTGAACTTTCTGATCAGAAGTGACGACAGGTTCTCGACTCTACTGACAAACTGGATCAGAAGCTGTTTCATACTTGAACTGAACCCCAGACATGTTCCTGGTATGTTCCTGGCATGTTTCTCACATGTTCTGCAGGTTCTGTCTGTGAGGACAAATGTCTGAGTCTGTGTCTCTGGACATTTTCTGGAACTTTTCGAGCAGCGTCCTAGTAAAATGTAACATGTCAGATTGAGTCCATGTGAAACAACAAAAAGAAAAACTTCACAGTCACAACAACAACACTGATCTTCCCACATTTATACTTCATGTCCGGCCTCCTGCTGCTCTACAGGCTCCGCCCCTCGCCGTGATGACCCCACATGTTCCTGTTGTTGTGTCTGACGCAGTTCATGACACAAACTGTTCATGTCTTCACTGCAGCTGAGTCCAGCTTCAGGTAGAGACACCTGGACTCTGATGTCGTCCAATCAGACGAGACGTCCTGCAGGTTGACTCTTCAAACCTTTACTCCAGATCTGTGTCATAGACTGAAAGTCAAAGACACAGCCACTGACTGACAGCAGCAGCTGTGTGTGTGTGTGTGTGTGTGTGTGTGTGTGTGTGTGTGTGTGTGTGTGTGTGTGTGTGTGTCTGTGTGTGTGTGTCTGTGTGTGTGTGTGTGTCTGTGTGTGTGTTTGGGGCTGGTCAAAGGTGAGATCTAGCTTGTGTGTCAGTGCTCGTCCTCAAATAGAGTCCTTCTTCCGTTTCTTCTTCTCTGGTTGTGAACTCACTGAGCAGTCGATGAGAGTCAGAAACAAATCCTTCTTCTTCAGCTGATCGTGATCCGCTCACTGTCCTCGTTCCTTCTCTGGACGTCGACTCCACGCTGATGATGATCTGGATTTTATTTCAGGCTTGTTTCACATCTCTGATCAGAAACTGATGAGGTAAGAAACCACAACACAACAACACAACACTACAGCATGTGATTTTTCTTGTTCTGTGTCATGAGTTTGTTTTTCTTCAACCTGCAGAATCTCACACAACAAACCTACAGCTGTGAACATCTGGACATGAGATGAATATGTCAACTGCACACGTGGTCATCTGGACAGAAGAACCTCTGTGAACCCATAGAACATAAACCAACATCTGGACAGTGGAGTCAGGTGAATGGACCAGATGTTTGGTGAAGTAGCAGAATAACGTGTGGACGTCACCCAGTTGACCTGAACAGTGGAAACCAGTGGAACCTGTGAGGACAGTAACGTGCCGTCTCATCAGAGGACGGAGCGAGGGATGGGAGGAGCAGTGTGTAAGGAGGTGAAGGAGGAGAAGAGAAGCCTGGGGAGGGAGGACAGTCTGTCGTCCGCCGACAGAATCAGACGATTTATCATCAAACAGTTTGGATACAACGTCCTGAGTCTGGCCCGACGAGGACTGAAGGTACCGTTAGCCTGTTAGCCTGTTAGCCTGTTAGCCTGTTAGCCTGTTAGCTGATAGCGCTGCAGCTACATCAGCTCATATCATATGATATCATATATCAGTGGTAGCAGGAAGCAGCTTGTATGACTGTGACATCACCTCCTGCTTCTTCTTCTCTGGTGTTTGTTGTTGTCAGGACGTCCCAGAGGAATTGTGGGAGCTGTTGGAGTTGGAGAAGTTGAACTTATCTCTGAACAGTCTGAAGGTTCTTCCTCCTCATCTCGCTCGGCTCTCAAACCTGGTGGTTCTCAACCTGTGGGGCAACCAGGTAAACATCTGGACGAGAGGAAGAGCAGACGCACGTTACACTCAAATGAAGCATCGGACCCAGCGACATGTTGGAATGAAGGTTCACTGTAAACACAACGTTGATCTAAGGTCAGCTGTGTTAAACCCTGATGAGGTGCATCAGGGTTCTGTCCTCGGTCCTCCAACGCTCTGAAGATTTGTGTAGTCTCTGATTCACTGTGATTCTTTCATATTCAACATTTGAAACAAAATATAAAACAACTCTCTCCATTCGATTCTTCACCGTTAAGATTCAGTTTGTCTTAAGCTGTTTTCAGAACTAAACTCTGGACATGTTCCTGGAATGTTCTGGAGCTTCTGTATGTGAGAACACGAATGTCCAAGACCTTTTCTGGATCTTCTCCTGCAGCCCCAGTAAAATGTCTGGAAAAGTGAGTTCATGTCAGAAAAGGGAGGATGGATGTTTTGTTTTATTTCTTCTTCTTGTTATAAGAGTGATAAATCTCACTGTTAAAATCAATGAAACCTGATTAAATAAAGTTTGAATTGATTAAAAATAACAGTAAAATTATCTTAAACTTAAACTTTTTAACAGCCTACATCCTACACTTCCCATGATGCATCTGGGTGGTGTTTGAACTAGGGTTTATGTGAATAATCAAATTTTTTTTTAAAGGTCTAATTATCCTCATGGTGAACAAACTGACGCAAGCAGCAGAGTCAAGGTTCTTGTCCGTGTGCCCATGAGCAAAACACCCCCCCCCCCCACCCCACCCCACCACCACCACCACCACCACCCCTCTCAGCTGCTGCTGTCTGTCAGTGTTAATAAAGGTTAAAATAAAGGTCAGAATAATCCTCCTTTAATCCTCTAGGATCCAGTTTCTGTTCCATCCTTCCTTCAACTGTCAGCGCAACACCAGCACAGCACAGTGACGCCCCCTACAGGCTGCAGCACTCATTACAGCCACAGTACAATCCAAATGCTTTTATTAATAAAGACTTGAAATATGATCTTTACATGTAAATCTTCTTATTTATCAAGGAATAGATTTCTTGTATTAATTAAAGGTCACTTTAGATTTGTATCTTAAATTATCTAATTGTGTTATTTTTGCTGCAGCTGTGAGTATTGCTGCATACTTTTTGTGTTGTTGTGGTTGTTGTAAGGTTGTGCTGCTTTTGTCTTGTTGTGTCATTGTGTTGTTGTTGTTGTGGTGTGCAGTTGAGCAGTCTGCCGTCAGAGATCGGTCAGTTGAGGAGACTCCGAGTTTTATTCGTCTACAGAAACAGACTCACTGAAGTTCCTGAGGAGCTGGGAGCGTGTACACAACTGGAGGTACAAATACACACAAGACCACATGAAACTACACAATAAAGCACAGGAGCATCCACTTGGATCATCTGATGTGTTGATGACTTTAAACCAGATGACGTTTTTTACCTGTTTGTGTTGTGTGTCTCTCAGGTGCTGAGTCTAGCCAACAACCAGCTGTCCTCTCTGCCGGCGTCTCTGTCCAACCTGACCCGCCTCCGGAAGCTCAACCTCAGCCACAACCTCATCGCTCACATCCCGGGCTGTGTCTACAACATGAAGGCACTGGTACAGTCATCCACCAGGGGGGGGGGGGGGGGGGGGGGGGGGGGGGGGGGGGGGCAGAGACACTAGGTCATAACCCGCTGGTTACGGTTTGTTACCTGCTCTGTCCCAACAGGTGTTCCTACATCTGGCCTGTAACCATCTGGAGAACCTGGCGGAGAACATCCAGGCTCTGGTGGAACTAAAGATCCTCATTGTGGAAGGAAACAGCCTCCACTCCCTGCCCAAGGCCCTCTGCTGCCTGACCAGGTAACAGCACTGACCAATAACTGACCAGTAACAACACTGACCAGTAACTGACCAGGTAACAGCACTGACCAGTAACTGACCAGTAACAACACTGACCAGTAACTGACCAGTAACTGACCAGTAACAACACTGACCAGGTAACAGCACTGACCAGTAACTGACCAGGAACAACACTGACCAGTAACTGACCAGTAACTGACCAGTAACAACACTGACCAGGTAACAGCACTGACCAGTAACTGACCAGTAACAACACTGACCAGTAACTGACTAGTAACAGCACTGACCAGTAACTGACCAGGTAACAGCACTGACCAGTAACTGACCAGTAACAGCACTGACCAGTAACTGACCAGGTAACAGCACTGACCAGTAACTGACCAGTAACAACACTGACCAGTAACTGACCAGTAACTGACCAGTAACATCACTGACCAGTAACTGACCAGTAACAACACTGACCAGGTAACAGCACTGACCAGTAACTGACCAGGAACAACACTGACCAGTAACTGACCAGGTAGCAGCACTGACCAGTAACTGACCAGTAACAACACTGACCAGTAACTGACCAGTAACTGACCAGGTAACAGCACTGACCAGTAACTGACCAGTAACAACACTGACCAGTAACTGACCAGTAACAACACTGACCTGGTTCATTCTGATTTGTCCTGATCCAGGTTGGAGCTGCTGAATCTGGACTTTAATGACATTAAAGATGTTCCACAGGTAAAATAATGATGATGATGATGATGATGATGATGAAGATGATGATGATGATGATGATGATGATGATGATGAAGGTGATGATGAAGGTGATGATGATGATGATGGTGATGATGAAGATGATGATGATGATGATGATGATGATGAAGGTGATGATGATGATGATGATGATGATGATGAAGGTGATGATGATGATGATGATGATGATGATGATGAAGGTGTTGTGTGCAGGAGATGCACCAGTTGTGTCGTCTGGAGAAGTTGGCGTGTCACCCTCTGGATCAAGGTCTTCACATCGTCCACAACCCGCTGCTGAAGCCGGTGAAGGAGGTTCTGGAGGGGGGGGGGGCTCCACGCCCTCTTCTCCTACCTGAGAGCTGGCTAGGGGGGGGGGGGGGGGGGGGATTACCTGAGGGGATGGGCATGGCTTTGATGATGATGATGATTATGATGAGGATGATGATGGACACAGCAGGTTCACACTCACACACATGGACAAAAGCACAAAAGTATGTGGACAGTTGATTGGACACACACACACACACAAACACACACACACAACCTTTGCATGACCCCCTCCGGACACATAACACATACACATTTGTTGTTGATGTTGTATCTCAGTGTGTCCTGCAGGGGGCAGCAGGTAACAAAAAACCACTGAATGCAGCACTTAATTTAGTCTGAGTGTGTGTCAGTGTGTGTCAGTGTGTGTCAGTGTGTCACGTGTCTATAAAGTTGTTTTAATATAAAGTCGAAGTGTTTCTGTCTGTGTTCTTTTCACTTTGTAGCTTGAAGTCAAATGAACTCGATTCTTGTTCTGGTTTGTTCCTCATGGTGGCAATACTAACTGCACTCACACAAACACACACACACACTCACTCACACAAACACACACACACACTCACTCACACACACACACACACACACACACACACACACACACACACACACACACACACACACACACACACACACACACACACACACTCACACACACACTCAAGGGGCTCAGACGTGTTCATGTATAAGAGCTGCAGTGCTGCACAGCGACCGGCAGGGGGCAGTGTGGCAGTGCTTTGCTGAGTTTCAGGTCGAAGCTTCGTTTATAAACTTGATAAATATAAACACATCTAAAAAGATCATCTCATGTTATAACAATGAAACATTAAACATATAAAAATAGAAAATACACCTGAAAACAAAATGTGAAAACAATTGGAAAATAAAACAAATAAAAGCAACAGTAAAGTCAAACATGACAGAAAATGAAGAATACAAAGTAAAACACAAGGAAGGACAGAAACAAACATTTCACATAGAAATAACTCAAACATAATTACTGAAGTTTAAACTTTCAATTTTAATAAATCGTTTTCAACATAAATATGCTTTTAACAAGTTAAAAACATTTTTTTAAATAATAAAATAAATAAAACTGAGCCCCCCCTTCCCACACTTTCTCCCGGTCCCTCCTAAAGTCTCTCGCCCCCTGTGACGTCACAGCAGCTCTGTGAACGGACTGCTCTCTCTCTCTCTCTCCCTCTCTCTCTCCCTCTCTCTCTCAAACAGAGGAAAAAGAAAGGAGAGAGAAACGACTCAGTTTCTGTCTGTGTCGCTTTACCTCTCTGTGTGTCTGTGTGTGTGTCTGTCTGCGTCAGAGCGACAGACAGGAGGACGGGAGGAGGAGAAGAAGAAATAGAAAAAGACGAAGAAGTAAAAGGACGAAAGGAGAAGAAGTGTTGCCCCCCCCCCCCCCTCGCTCCGGAGGGTCTCGGTGTGAACATGGAGCGAACTGGAACTTTCCTGCTGTACGCGTGCGTGTCTGTGCTTTCACTTGGACTAACGGGCACGCGCGCTGACACCTTCAAAGGTAAGAGACCTGGTTAAAGGGGGGGGGGGGGGTTAATGAGGGGAAGTTTCAGCGGACTGCCCCCCCTCCACACACACACACACACAAACTTTGAACCAGATCCGACAGTGCGCGTGCACGAGAAGCTGCTGGTTTAGACTGTTAAAGTTCATCAGAGATTGATCCATAATATCGATCAGATGTGATCACGTGTTCACTGCTGCAAGGAACCAATAGAACCATATAACTAATAGAACCATAGAACCAATAGAACCATGAATCAGGACCAATCCTCGTTCCCGTGGACACTGGGATCGGACTGGTTTCCTCAGTGGAGCTGAACCATCTGATCGATCAGGTCCTCAGTCTGATCTTCTTCATCGATCTGATCTCCAGCTTCGTGCTCGTGGTGAATCCACTCTGACGTGTTGAAATCTAAATGATTTGATGGTGACAGACAGAATCAGACCTTTCTGATCATAAAGCTTCATTTTGATGAGCAGAACAGAATCCATGGTGTTTGTTTGAAGCCGTTCTTCAGTCTGACGTGTTGAGTCAGTGTGTGATGATCAGAGAGGATTAAAAACGTCTTCATCAGAAGTCTGATTCCAAAATGATCGATGTTATTGATCACATGTCCAGATGTGGTTGTTGGAACCTCTCTGCTGCTGCAGAGAAGAACTCAACAATAGAACCAATAGAAGGAGAGATCAGGAACCATCATGGTGAATGTGGTACGTTATCTTCAGATCAGACATGTTGAAGTCATTTTGAAATCTGACTCATTTAAAATCTAAATCCATCATCAACATGAAGATAAAGCTCTTTGAGACGTTCTCCTCAGAACCCGGAGTAAAGACCTGCGGGTTCTCCCCGTACTCATATTTAATATATCACATGTTCCACACGGAACATCACTGGACCCTGAACACTCAGGACCAGTGGGAACATAGATTCTGAAATATGAGACAGATTATTGATTATTGATCACAGCTGCAGCAGCTGGTTTGTAAACGTTTCCATGTTCTCGTCTCAGGGTCTTTCTTCTGCAGCTCAAACACACACAGCTGCACCTACTGTGTGTGTGTGTGTGTGTGTGTGTGTGTGTGTGTGTGTGTGTGTGTGTGTGTGTGTGTGTGTGTGTGTGTGTGTGGTGTGTGTGGTGTGTGTGGTGTGTGTGTGTGGTGTGTGCGTGTGTGTGTGCGTGTGTGGTGTGTGTGTGTGTCTGTGTGTGTGGTGTGTGTGGTGTGCGTGTGGTGTGTGTGTGTGTGTGTGTACTGCAGTAGTTTTGTGTGTTGCTGGTGTGTTCAGGTCCTTGGACAGTTTCCTGCTGCTCCACACTGAGCTCCTCAGGTCTCTGGATCTTCTCTGGAGGATCTCACTCAGCTCCTCCTCCTCCTCCTGAGCTCCTGTATAAAGTGTGATTCGAGGAGCAGTGTGAACAGCAGAGGATCCTCCACTGATTCACTGAGGGAGTGTGTGTGTGTGTGTGGGGGGGGGGGGGGGGTATGAGGAGCTTTTAACACGGGACACAAACATGAAGAAGCTGAAAACAAATGTCTCTAGTGAAGAAGAGCTGACACACACGACTTCCTGTGTGTGTCTGCTGCACCCGGCTCCTCCACCTCTCACCTGAACCAGGAGGAGCATCTGATGCTGAGCAAGTCGGTGCAGAGGAGACGTAACACAACTTTAGTAGTCGACACCGTGAGATGTCCACGATTCGTGATACGCAATTTGATTCCACAGCAAAAAACAAATCAATAAATCCGATTGAATTCAACACACTCGTCTTTATATAGAAACATCAGTGGCTGCTGAAGAAATGAGGAGTTTTCAGTTATCAGGTATAATTCAATGACTGAAAGAGCAGAGGCTACACACACATACACACACACACTAACACACACACACACACACACACACACACACACACACACACAGCTTTATATTCAGGGTTAGGGTTTTTGTGTAAAACCAAAGATGACGTCACAGTTGAACTTGACCTGAAGCTGATACCATGTGATTGGCTGAATTGATAATAAGCAGGTGGACCGGTGTTCAGCTTTTATTTTGAAAGAACAGGAGTTGATCACAATCATTTCAGCTGCTTTTAATTTGAAAGTGTGAATCAGTACCTTTTAGACTTGGTGTGCAGCCTCAGGGGGCGTTTGATTTGGCCTCCTGCTTGTCCCTCTCTGCTGCACATATGGACGCTGTGGGGGAACAGCGTGTGTGTGTGAGTGTGTGTGTGTGTGTGTGTGTGTCTATGTGTGTGTGTGCGTGTGTGAAGCAGCAGAGAATGAAATTAAACTCTCTGGTCTGAGTCGCCACGCCCTGATAACGCCGGTGATGGAGCGAAGCTAATGAGTGTGCTCGGTGGTCGGGACGATGTTCAGGTTGTTGGTCAGTTGTTCCAGTGTTTTTACACACACACACACACACACACACACACACACACACACACACACACACACACACACACACACACACACACACACACACACACTTGAACCACCGGTTTGAAGCGAGGCTGATGGTGAACAGTGTCCTCGGGCGTGCACGTCTACAGGGGTCAGAGTTCAACAAGCTACAAAGCTCCGCCTCTAACGTTCCACTGCATTAATATCAACGTCTTCATGAAACATGAAAACAGAACAAACTTTTCCTTTCACCTATTTTCAAGTTTTAATAAAGACACATTGGGACTTTCAGTGGAATCATCCTTTAAAGAGATGGAAACATGAGACCAAGAGAAACGTCTGTAATTATAGAAGTGCTGTTAACTCAGCACACACATACACTGTAACACACACACACACACACATGGTAACACACACACACACACACACACACACACACACACACACATAGACTCAGGAGGAAAAGGTAAAGTCCTGAATCAGCGACAGTCCTGAACCTGGACACAGGTCATCAGGGAGTGTGTGTGTTACAGTGTGTGTTACAGTGTGTGTGTTTGAGTAACAGTGTGTGTGTCTTATAGTGTGTGTGTGTGTGTTCAGGTGCAGTCAGCTCTTTGTTCTGTCTCGTCAGGATTTTAATGAAGCTCACAGATTAAACACACACTGAAGTGAGGTGTGTGTGTCTGTATGTGTGTGTGTCTTCAGTGTGTTAATTATCTCCCTCAGAGACTTCCTTCTTTCCTTCCTTCTTTCCTTCCTTCTTTCCTTCCTTCCTTCCTTCCTTCCTTCTTTCCTTCCTTCTTTCCTTCCTTCTTTTCCTTCCTTCTTTTCTTCCTTCTTTCCTTCCTTCTTTTCTTCCTTCTTTCCTTCCTTCTTTCCTTCCTTCTTTCCTTCCTTCTTTTCCTTCCTTCTTTCCTTCCTTCTTTCCTTCCTTCTTTTCTTCCTTCATTCCTTCCTTCTTTTCTTCCTTCTTTTCTTCCTTCTTTCCTTCCTTCTTTCCTTCCTTCTTTTCCTTCCTTCTTTTCTTCCTTCTTTCCTTCCTTCTTTTCTTCCTTCTTTCCTTCCTTCTTTCCTTCCTTCTTTCCTTCCTTCTTTTCCTTCCTTCTTTCCTTCCTTCTTTCCTTCCTTCTTTTCTTCCTTCATTCCTTCCTTCTTTTCTTCCTTCTTTTCTTCCTTCTTTCCTTCCTTCTTTCCTTCCTTCTTTTCCTTCCTTCTTTTCCTTCCTTCTTTCCTTCCTTCTTTTCTTCCTTCTTTCCTTCCTTCTTTTCTTCCTTCCTTCCTTCCTTCTTTTCTTCCTTCCTTCCTTCCTTCTTTTCTCCCTTCTTTCCTTCCTTCCTTCCTTCTTTCTTTCCTTCCTTCTAACCGTCCTTCTTACCTTCCTTTCTCTTTACTTCCTTTTTTCCTTCCTTCCTTCCTTCCTTCTTTCTTTCCTTCCTTCTAACCTTCCTTCTTACCTTCCTTTCTCTTTCCTTCCTTCTTTTCTTCCTTCTTTCCTTCCTTCTTTTCTTCCTTCCTTCCTTCCTTCTTTTCTTCCTTCCTTCCTTCCTTCTTTTCTCCCTTCTTTCCTTCCTTCCTTCCTTCTTTCTTTCCTTCCTTCTAACCTTCCTTCTTACCTTCCTTTCTCTTTACTTCCTTTTTTCCTTCCTTCCTTCCTTCCTTCTTTCTTTCCTTGCTTCTAACCTTCCTTCTTACTTTCCTTCCTTCTAACCTTCCTTCTTACCTTCCTTTCTCTTTACTTCCTTTTTTCCTTCTTACCTTCCTTTCTCTTTCCTTCCTTATTAACTTCCTTCTTTCCTTCCTTTCTCTTTATTTCCTTCTTTCTTTCCTTCCTTCCTTCTTTTCCTTCCTTCTTTCCCTCCTTCTTTCCTTCCTTCTTACTTTCCTTCTTTCCTTCCTTCCTTCTTTCCTTCTTTCCTTCCTTCTTTCCTTCCTTCTTTCCTTCCTTCCTTCTTTTCTTCCTTCCTTCCTTCCTTCCTTCCTTCCTTCTTTTCCTTCCTTCTTACTTTCCTTCTTTACTTCCATTTCTATCAATTCAGGTTTTCAGTCAAAATGTTTTTCCTCCTGAAACGTATTCTGTGTGTGTTGTGTCTGTGTGTTCATGTGTGTGTTGTGTCTGTGTGTTCATGTGTGTGTTGTGTCTGTGTGTTCATGTGTGTGTTGTGTCTGTGTGTTCATGTGTGTGTTGTGTTACTGAGTTCATGTGTGTGAAGGCGATCATATGACTCTCTGTTCTCAGGCAGCTTCTTAAACCAATTTAGACTTTTGTACAAACACACACACACACACACAAACTCCCTCCCCCCCACACACACACGCACACAGACACACAGACACATGCAGACACACACACAGACACACGCACACAAACAGACACACACACAGTAACCTTTACTAGTATCAGTATTCTCAGCACCTTGTGGTTTTGGATTTAACAGTTTAAACCTGGTCCCAAAAATAGAATAATTTTTTTAATCAAAATAAGTAGAACGTCCGTAAATATTTAAATGTTAATATAAACAAATATAGTGACTAATTTTTAAATTTTCAATCTGTGGTGTTTTGTTTTGAACGGAAGCTATTTTCTTCTTCTTCTCTTGAAAGCTGTGACGTGATGACACGTGTCTCTGACCTCTTCTCCTCCTCTCTCCATCTTTGACCTTATTTATGTCGCAGAAACAAAACCATGAATAAAACATGCAGCTAATCTGCTGCTGAATTTACTCTCTGCGTTTATGATTCCGGCGCTCGTTCTTCACACTCACCTCCCGCCGGCACGCTCATGCTTCATGTTTGTATTTCAGTAATTTAAAAAATGCATAAATCTTTGTTGCTTTAATCTCCAACAAATCCACATCAGAGCGTTGAATTATCTGCAGCAGCAGAAGGAGGAAAGTTCCAGGACTTCCTCTGTGTTTGTGGTCGGTCCGGGTTGGATTAGCGCCGCTGGAGAAAAGATCCCCGGCGGGCTGCGGCTCTGGATCGGCCCGGTGGCCTCTGGGATTAACGCTCCGCCTTCAGACGCTGCGCCGGCAAACTCAGCGGGGATTAAAGAGGCCGGATTAAGATCCTTTTGTTTAACCTGAGAGATGAGATGAAGCTGGAGGAGGATTGTGTTTGTGAGAGCTGAGATACACATCTACTCACCACACACACACACACACCACACACACGCACACACACACCACACACACACACACACCACACACACACACACACACACACACACACACAATCAATCCTGTTTCAGAAACTGTAACAAACCAAATCTGAACTCATTGATCCAACTGAAAATCTCTTCAAAATGTTTGTTTCAGTCATTTTTCAAACAAACTTTATCGCAGGTCACGTCCAACACCTACACAACAAATGTGCACAACACACATCTTACAACAGAGGTAACAAACATCGCCCCCTGCAGTCACATGGTTGAACATATGACGTTTGTTGAAAAGCTAGCGGGGGATTTGTTGTCGTTCAGAATTTTGTATGAAGTCGTAGCTTTGTTCATATCTTTGTTACTTTGTCATGTACGATGTAGAACACGTGTCACTCTTCTTCTCCACTGGGAGGTCAACCTGATAGTGAGCGCCCTCTGCTGGATCACTATCATTTCTTCTCATGTTTGAATTTGAAATAAAAAGTTACAGCGTCTTCTCACATATGTGTGTGTGTGTGTGTGTGTGTGTGTGTGTGTGTGTGAGTGTGTATGTGTCTGTGTCTGTGTGTGTGTGTGTGTGTGTCTGTGTGTCTGTGTGTGTGTGTGTGTGTGTGTGTCTGTGTGTGTCTGTGTGTGTGTCCGTGTGTGTCCGTGTGTGTCTGTGTGTGTCTGTGTGTGTCTGTGTGTGTCTGTGTGTGTGTGTCTGTGTGTCTGTGTGTGTGTGTGTTTTAATCCCTGTCCAGAGATATCAGTGTGATTAGTGTTTTGGCCCAAATCTCAGATCATATTCACAGGATTATTCTTTGAAGATGTGTGTGTGTGTAATGAGACAGGGATTAGTGTGTGTGTGTGTGTGTGTGTGTGAGTGTGTGTTCAGTACTATTTGCCGGAGTAGCAAACTTGAACACTTGTTTAACACACAAACATACAGGATATCTATATATACCGCTGAGGACTGTGTGAAGTGTTGTGTGTCTGTGTTGTGTTGACGAGCTGTGACATCACATTCATATTGTACCTGTCTGTCTGTGTCTACCTGTCTATCAACTGAGACCTAATGACAAATATTCAATTGTGATTTTGATATTTTTCCTCCTTTATAACAATCTGAAAACACACACACACACACACACACTCATTTATTAGCTGCGTATGAATATTTACTGTAGTAATTTAGGTTAAATAGCAGCTTCTGGGCCTGAAGTCCCTGAAGGTTTTAATGACTGTGTGTGTGTGTGTGTGTGTGTGTGTGTGTGTGTGTGTGTGTGTGTGTGTGTGTGTGTGTGTGTGTGTGTGTGTGTGTGTGTGTGTGTGTGTTTAAATATTCATTGTGTCTCGAGCTCTCTGCTGCTGAGCTGTGCTAGAATCACAAGTTCACTGTTTTTAGGTGTTTTACTAAAACATCGACCAATCAGAGTCCAGTTCTCCCACTTTACTGCTGCTGTCATCAGAACTGGTCCGGGACCAGTTAGTCCGGTTACACCAGTTGGTCCAGGAGAGTTGGTTCAAGATATTTAGTCTATTGAAGTGAACCAGTAGGTTAACGATGGTCTTTGAGTTCAGTAGAACCCGGTTCCACGGAGCGGACCCTGGTTCTATGGAGAACACGTTGAGGCTCTTCCCTCAGACAGGGGGCGCTCTGTTTGGGTTGAACACGTATGAAGTCTTTAAAAACATAGATTATAGTTTGAATGTTTCTTTATTTATAACAGAGCTCAGGGACAGTCGGCCGCTGCCTTCACTGGCGTCTGTAAAGTGCAGCGCCGCCGAGCGCCTCAGTGTGAGACGCCCTCCGTCTCTGAGACGTCTTTGTGCCGAGGACGACTTTCTGGGTCAGTGTGTGTGTGCTAATGTGTGTGTGTGCTAATGTGTGTGTGTGCTAATGTGTGTGTGTCCTCGAGCGGCTGCAGACTCTTAATATGCCACAGGAGCCTGATTAATGATTGGTTGAATGTGTGTCAGATCGTAACAGACCTGTGGGACTGGTCGAGGTTAAGAGGGGTTAAGACACATAGAGAGAGAGAGGGTCAGTTATTATATTACATAAGCTGATCATTTCTGATCGTCCAGATTTAAAACCTGATGTACATCGTCTCCCATGAAGACCACAACACACAGCAGAAGAAGACATGTGGCCAGTAGCTGGAGTTCGTCCAGCTTGTTGCACGTTGGAGAGGAACGTCCCTGGACGGCGTGCGAAGCCCCCCCGGCAGAGACGCACAAGCGAACCGGTTCGATTTCCTCTCCTCCGCCGCTTCACGTGTGAACGAAGGAGAACTCACCTTTGACCAGAATGTCCCAAATTCCGATAGATGAGGCAATGAAAGTCTGAAATAAATGATCTGGAGTTATGTCCCTGATGTTCATGAGCATCTCTCTGGGGAAGAGATCCTGGTTTGTAAACAAAAAACTGAATCAACTAACAAAACCAGACAAAACATCGTGCACCGGATCACTGAGGCAGAAACTACTTCACTTTATATATATTTTATCTTTTATATATTTTTATTTAATTCTGAAATGGTTTTGTATTTATAAATCTCTTTTCTAGTCTTGATGACTCAAAGCTCTTTATAGTTTTACATTCACACACACATTCACACACACATTCACACACACATTCACACACACATTCACACACACATTCACACAGTGCATCTATTCGCAGCACTTTGATGTTCCATTTGGGCTCAGCATCTTGCCCGAGGACACTTCGGCATGCAGATGCGTCAGACTGGGGATCGAACTACCGACCTTCAGGTTGGAGCCACAGCATGTGAACAACTCGTCTCCACTTCCTCCAGATCTGAAGCTAAAACCTCTTGGATACAGACGCTGCCATCTTGTGGTGATGACGTCATTTTCAGTCAGAGTCTGTGCAGCAGTGATGTCGAGGTCCCGCCCATACACGCTTTCAACCAATCCTGAGTCAGTCTCAGCTGTCAATCAGAGACGTGAACACCTGAACAAACATCAGTGAGATAAGAACGAGCTGAAAGGACAGAAGCCATCTTTGATAAACGTTGATTTAACGTCTGTAGATTGGTTATGTCCCATCTGCTAACATGGAGGAGGGTTGATGAGAGTGAACCTGACTTCAACCTTTTAACTGGTCACTTCCTCAATGAGCTGCTTGACGGTTCAGCCCAGTTGGACCCAGGGTTTGGTTGTGATGGTTCAGGTCAGGGGCCGTCGATGAGAGTCCTCTCTAAGATAGAAGTACAAACAAGAGTGTGTGTGGGGGGGTCTGAGTGCCCCCCCCAGGCGTGTCTCCAAGCACAGTAGCATTAGTGGTGGAGCCCGGGAGGAGGCTGCAGGCAGGAAACACTCAGTGCTTCAACTTTCACTCTCTCTCTTTGAGTATATTATTTACATTTTGTTTAATTAATCTCATCCTTTTGTGTCATTCGATGAAAATATTATATTTTTTTCATTTCAACAAACGTTTTATTGTTTTCATTTGTTTTCCCCGGGGTCACATGACTGTGACGAGGCTGAATGCACCGAGTTCTTCTTCTTCTTCATTTTGGCGATCGAGGCTAAACCTTTTCTTCATCTTCATCTTCATCTTCATCTTCATCCTCATCTTCATCTTCATCCTCATCCTCATCTTCATCCTCATCCTCATCGCTTTTCTTCTGGACTTTTCTTTATCTACAGTTACATTGTATCTCTCTGTGTTACTGTGTGTTACTTTGTGTAGTGAAACTGTTTTTGTGTGTCTGTGTGTTACTGAGCATAGTGTTCGATAGTGTTGTGTTTTGTGTCCTGGGGTGGTAAACCTTTTCATCCTCTGTCAGACTGACCCCCCCCCCCCCCTTGCTGGAGGTAAGACATGACCTTCAGTGTGTGTGTGTGTACGTGTGTACGTGTGTGTGTGTGTGTGTGTGTGTGTGTGTGTGTGTGTGTGGGTTGATGAACCCATCATCAGCTGGAGGTGTCATCGATGACATTTACACCATTGTGTGTTCCTGTGTGTGTCCTCCTGCCTGCTGTCAGATCAGCGGGTCAATAGTAGGTTGTGTTGTGTTGTGTTGGGTCAAGGTTCTCCCGGTGATCTGAGGTCAGGTGATCAGAGGAGACGTCTTCAGACCATCAGCCCTGGGTCCTGCTGTCAGAGAGAGAGAGAGCTCTCAAGGAGCAGATTAAGAAGAACAGATCTTTCTTTGCTTTCTCTTTGATTACCTCTTCTCTAATCCCACATGACTCTGGGTTTATGATCCGCTCTAATCTCTGTTCTCTGACCTGCTCCCTTCACACAGACGTCTGTTGACTCTGGATTATTCTGGTTTTAATCAAAATATAGCTCATTTAAATATTAATCTGTGTGTCTGGAATATGATGCTCTAGTTTCATGTCTGATAATCTGCTGCTTTCCCACATGCTCCTGAAATGTCCCTGAAATGTCCCTGACATGTTCCTGACATGTCCCTGACATGTTCCTCACATGTTCCTCACATGTTCCTCACATGTTCCTTTTGGTGTGAACGAGTCTGACCTGGACAATCTGCTGCTGCTTCAACACTAACTACACAACATGTCCAGATGATATTTCATAGAGCAGAGTTGATGACCCGTATAAAGTCCTGAAGGTCTAGAACCCACTGAAGAACTAACAGAGCGTCTTGATGCTAGAACCTCAAGAACCTAATCTCCTGTAGTTCCTGTAGAACCAAGGAACATCCACATCATCCCCCCTTCTGAACATCCTCGTGTCCTTCATATGGACGGAGCCTGAAACAGGACGTAAAGACAGTGACAGTTGTTGTCCTCTGGGTGATGAGTGGACAGTTTGACTGACGAGGACGGACAGTGGACACAGGGAAACACTCACGCCTCTGAAGGCAACAACACTCACACGACAACACACCATGGCCTTTCAGACATGACCTCCGGCTAGGGTCCGGAGAAGAAGCTGTGGAGGTGACTCCTCCTCCTCCTCCTCCTCCTCCTCCTCCTCCTCCTCCTCCCCACCGGTGGAGATCCAGAGGAGCTGCAGAGCTCAGTGTGTGAAGCTCCTGTCTCCTGCTGGTCGCTCTGTCACGACTGACGGACACAAATCAGGCGTTTGATCCTCCTTCAATGTGGGAGTGATGGACATGAGAGGAGCTGATGGAGCCTGAGGGCGTCTCCAGGGGATCGGGACAGGACGTCCGTCCATTAGTTTCTCTGTAATGATCTTTGTCCAGGCGGCGTTTAGGGAGCCTGCTGCCGGCCGGGGACGGAACCTGGTCCACCGGTACCTGGTCCACCGGTACCTGGTCCACCGGTACCTGGTCCACCGGTACCTGGTCCACCGGAACCTGGTCCCCGGGTCCATCAGAACTTCAGATGATGTCAGGCTCTCAGAAGCTGTTTCTGATGTCGTTGTTGTGTCGACATGTCAAGTCCTGCCCCCCCCCCCCCCTTCGCCACCAGGAGTTACAGCCCAGAGGGGGGGAAGGGGGGGAATCTGTGTGTATGTTACAGGGTAATTATTAATAATTAGCATATTATTCTAATACCATGATATAGACAGCCTGAAGTATAACACACACACACACACACACATTCACACACACACACACACACACACACACAGCCAGGGGCAGTGGGCTGACTGCTGCATTATTCATGTTTGGCCTGAGGCAAGTTAGCTTGCTGTGCTAACGCTAACGCAGTTAGCGCCCAGTTAGTGTTGCTGCTGGAGATCACAGTTTACACACACACACACACAATCACACACGCTCGCACACACAGACACACACACACAAACTTCTATCTTTGAAAGGAGTCAAACCCTCAAACAGACCTTTGAAACATGTGAGGACCTGAAAGAATGTCCCCACAAAGATAGAAAGAGCTGAACACGCACACAGAGACATGACTGAGTGAGGTCATCTCCTTCCTTCCTCACGTCTTTGTCTCTCCTTTCCTTCTGTCTCCTCATCTGTCTCTGTCCACATCTGTCTCTGTCCACATCTGTCTACATCTGTTTCTGTCCACATCTGTTTCTGTCCACATCTGTCTACATCTGTCTCTGTCCACATCTGTCTACATATGTCTCTTTACTCATCTGTCTACATCTGTCTCTTTACTCATTTGTCTAGTTCTGTTTCTGTCCACATCTGTCTCTGTCCACATCTGTCCACATCTGTCTACATCTGTCTCTGTCCACATCTGTCTACATCTGTCTCTTTACTCATCTGTCTCTGTCCACATCTGTCCACATCTGTCTACATCTGTCTCTGTCCACTTCTGTCTACATCTGTCTCTGTCCTCATCTGTCTCTGTCCACATCTGTCTCTGTCCACATCTGTCTACATCTGTCTCTTTACTCATCTGTCTCTGTCCACATCTGTCCACATCTGTCTACATCTGTCTCTGTCCACATCTGTCTATATCTGTCTCTTTACTCATCTGTCTCTGTCCACATCTGTCCACATCTGTCTCTGTCCACTTCTGTCTACATCTGTCTCTGTCCTCATCTGTCTCTGTCCACATCTGTCTCTGTCCACATCTGTCTACATCTGTCTCTGTCCATCTCTGTCCACTGACTGGAGGTCAAAGGTCATCTGTGAGTGTGTTCAGTCTGGTTCCATTCACTTGAACTGTTTGAGGGAATCTCTTCATCATTTGATCAGATGTGACTTGGGGTGATTACGTGTCAGAGGTCAAAGGTCACAGTGACCTTATATAAAACAACCATATAGAAATATGTACATTTCATCTCATCCTAGATCACTTCCTGTTTCTACACCACTCCTCCCTCCGTCTCTTCCTCCATCACTTCTTCTTTCCTTCTACCCTCAGCCTTTATTTTTTCAGGCTCCATTTTCCCTCTTTGTTTCCTCCTCTCTCTACCTCAGTGTTTCCTTCCTGTCCATCTGAATCTGTGTGTGTGTGTGTGTGTGTGTGTGTGTGTGTGTGTGTGTGTGTGTGTGTGTGTGTGTGTGTGTGTGTGTGTGTGTGTGTGTGTGTGTGTGTGTGTGTGTGTGTGTGTGTGTGTGTGTATGTGTGTTAGTGTGTGTCTGTGTGTCTGTGTGTGTGTCTGTGTGTGTGTGTGTTAGTGTGTGTCTGTGTGTGTGTGTGTCACCAGCTAAATGCCACCACTGCTGTCTGTCACAGTGTGTGTGTCCACTGTCACTTTCAATCACTCTCTCTCTCTCTGTCTCACACACACACACACACACACACACACACACACACACACACACACACACACACACACATACACACACACAGCCCCAGGTGCTGCTGGGAGCTGCACATGTCACCACCCCCTTCCTGTCCTGTCTCGTCCAATCACCTCAGGTTTTGCTTTGCTGGGGTGTTAGCATCACTGCATGCTAACGGCTAACTGTGAGGCTAAACACACACACACACACACAATGAGCAGATAATAACACACACATTAGAGAAGCCTGGTTACACTCTGCTAATTGCTGTGTGTGTTGGGGGGGCATTATCTCACACATGATCTGGGTCAGTGTGTGTGTGTGTGTGTGTGTGTGTGTACTTGTACAGAGATCTTAATGAGGCCCGTTCTCAGCCTGCAGCCGCCTCACTTTCTGACCCACATTAAATGTTTGACGGTTAGAACCCGGTTCAGGTTAAGGTAAGGGGCTAGGGAATGTATTATGCCAATGAGTGTCCTCACTGACAGACACGATAAAGACATGTGTGTGTCTGTGTGTGTGTCTGTGTGTGTGTCTGTCATGGACACACAGAGACAGGAAGGAAAAGTGTGTTTCCTGAAGACAAAGTCTGACGCACAATCACAGACTGAAGATAAAAACACTTGAACTGTAAAATCTTTATTAAAATGTATTGAATGTCATTTAATAACTTGTTTCTTTATTAATGTTATTAACATGCTACAAGCTCATTATTACGTGATTATATAATAAATATATTGATCAGAAATGATCCCCTGTTGTTACATGACGTCATGATGATGATTTCAGATGATCTCAGTTGTGTAACGTTCCCTGAGCTCAATGTTTGTTTATGTTCTCATTAGAACCAGAATCTTCTGATGAAGAACGTTGTTGAAGAACATAGCAGGACATTAAATGACAGACATGGTATTTTCTAATGTTCTCTGACGTTCTTTTGTTTCTTGTTTATTTCTCTTAAAACCTTCCAGTTGTCTCCTACGTTCTTTATTTGGATGTTCTCCTTGTTCTCCACGTGGCCGGGTGGACCTCTCTGTGCTGTGTGCAGCTCTGGTTCTCTGGTGGACACGTGTGTGGAACATGACTCAGTGGCGTGTTTAACATTCAGCTGCTCTCTCGTTGTCGGGTCGTCCTGAACAACACAGTCTCTGTGTGAGAGGAGAACCTTCTTCTCTCTCACCACATCAACACGCGTGTGGTTTTCATCACGTCAGATTCATGTGTGTGTTTCAGTTTGAACCGGATGATGAAACTGATCAATAATTTTTTCATGTGTAGATTCTGATCAGCTCATCATGTGATGACCTCAGAAACGTCTCTGCTGTTTGTTGCTCCTGAGCATGTTCGTGTGTGTGTGTGTGTGTGTGTGTGTGTGTGTGTGTGTGTGTGTGTGTGTGTGTGTGTGTGTGTGTGTGTGTGTGTGTGTGTGTGTGTGTGTGTGTGTGTGTGTGTGTGTGTGTGTGTGTGTGTGTGTGTGTGTGTGTGTGTGTGTGTGTGTGTGCGCGCGTGTGCGCGTGTGTGCGCACTCTGAGAGGGAGCGAATGAAACATGAAGTGAGAGTGATCGGGCGAGCAGAGAGTGAGCGAGCAGAGAGAGAGCGAGCAGAGGAAACCACAGTCACTCTCCTGATCAGGACCAGATGGTTTCATTCAGCCGCACATACTTCAGAGAGAGAGAGGGCGAGAGAGCATCACACACACAGAGAGAGAGAGAGCGAGAGAGAGAGATGAAAAGAGAGGAGAGTTTTTAAAGAAGACGATGCAGCTCCAGTGAGTGGTTGTGTTGACGGACTCGTTTAAATTTATGCTGCACGTGTTGCAGAGCAGTTCACCACCAGACCACTAGGTGGAGTAACGTTTTTGGTCGAAGACGACCTTAGAGACGTCTTCTTTGTGTGTGGCAGCACACAAAGAAGTGCTGCCACATCGCATTTGTTTACATCGCGCTGCGTCTCCTCAGAGTCTTTTCCTGGAGGACAGATTTGTCCCTGATCTTCCTCCACAGCCTCGTGGAGCAGCAAACTGACGTTAGCTGAGATCTCCTTCCAGACGGGTTACACAAGTGGTCATACTTTCAGATCTCTTCTGCCAAACACTCTTCTATTTGGTCCATATTCTTCTTCTAAATCTTCCTTTGTTTCTGCCGGTATTATGGAGCATGAACCGGAAATGTGACTCCGGGAAGGATGTAGTTAGCTGACCAATCACAGCCTTGCGGGCTGCGTGAGGCTTGCGTAGCTTTGTAGTATCGTTACTCAAATTGGGCGACGCAGGGATGAACACAAGGGCTTTTACGCCTGCGTGTCTCTGAAAACGCAGAACTATGCGCCAGCCTTAAGGGGTTAGGGGTTAAGTGTAAGGGTTAGGGTTAAGGGTAAGGGGTTAAGGGGTAAGGGGCTATGGTTAATGGTAAGGGGCTATGGTTAATGGTAAGGGGTAAAGCATTATGCCAATGAGTGTCCTTACTAAGATAGAAGAACACACGTGTGTATGTGTGTGGGGGGGGTAGGGTTTTCGATCACAGACCCAGTTTCTGTTCAGATCCGAAGTCGCTTCTTATTCAAACGTTCAATCCGACGTGTTAGTGTTAGGGTTAGGGTATGTGACAGAGTGACAGCTGTGGGTGTGTGGGTGTGTGTGTGTGTGTGTAAGGGTTAGGGTTAGGGTTAGTGTTAGTGTTAGTGTTAGTGTTGTGTTAGGGTTAGTGTTAGTGTTAGTGTTAGTGTTGTGTTAGTGTTAGTGTTAGTGTTAGTGTTAGGGTTAGTGTTAGTGTTAGTGTTAGTGTTAGGGTTAGTGTTAGTTTAGTGTTAGTGTTAGTGTTAGTGTTAGTGTTGTGTTAGTGTTAGGGTTAGTGTTGTGTTAGTGTTAGTGTTAGTGTTAGTGTTGTGTTAGGGTTAGTGTTAGTTTAGTGTTAGTGTTGTGTTAGGGTTAGTGTTAGTGTTAGTGTTGTGTTAGTGTTAGGGTTAGGGTTAGTGTTAGTTTAGTGTTAGTGTTAGGGTTAGGGTTAGTGTTAGTGTTGTGTTAGTGTTAGTGTTAGGGTTAGGGTTTTCAGAGAAGAAGTTTTGTATCTCTTTCTTTAACATTGTGAGATAAAAGCTTAATTTTAATATTTCTTTGATTTGTCAGAGAATAATTCAGGATGAGAATAATCAGACTGATATTTATGAGTGTTTGATTTGAATGAATCTAAAATATACCTTCCAGAAAACGTGTGAAGTAGTTTCGTGGTCCAGTAGAGGGCGCTCACTTTCAGCATCAGAACCAGGAGTCGATCATTAAGATTAAGATTAAGATGCATTTTTATTTGTCCCAAACACAGACACACTCATGCAGGTAGGGAAATGTAATCTCTGCTTTTGACCCATCTGGTGCAGGACACACAGAGCAGTGAGCGACCGGCGCTCGGGGAGCAGATGTTGGGGGAGTAAGGTGCCTTGCTCAGGGGCACTAGACAGGGTAGGGAGACTCTTGGAGTTTTGGACAGATCAATCCAGGTTCGTCTGTTGTTGTTTCTCCGTGGAGTCGAACCAGAGACCTTCTCTGCCCATAGTCCAAGTTTCTGCCACTAGACCACCGCCTCTCTCAGGTGACTGAGGACGCCAGCGCGTTGTGTTGTGTTGTGTTGTGTTGTGTTGTGTTGTGTTGTGTTGTGTTGTGTTGTGTTGTGTTCCACATCGTAGACGACAAAGTAACAAACACATGAAAACAACTGTTTGTCGACTTTGCACAAAGCAGCATTTTGATCTTGATGTGGATCTGTTGTCGTTGTGTCGTCTCAGTCGTGTAAACAACAACAGCAACAAAACAAAGACACACAGCTGAGTGTGGAGAAGGCCTGTTTCCATGGTAACATCGCCGGCGTGCACCCTTAAAGGTCAAAGGTCACACTGCGTGTTTTCATATCAGCAACTCTCCCGACACGTTAACATGACACACACGTCAGTGAGGTCACAGTAACCAAGGCAACAGCTACACGCCAACATTCAGCAGACACAACGGAATGAACGTGTGTGTGTGTTTGTATGTTTGTGCGTTTGTGTGTTTGTGTGTGAGACGTGTGGTCAGGTCTCAGCCTCGTCATGCCTCAGGAGACGTAACCTTCCGCTGAAGTATTCACAGCATCGCTCACTTCTGATTGGTCCGTTCAGGTATTCACATCATACATGTTGAGTGTGTGTGTGTGTTTGTGTGTGTGTGTGTGTGTGAGAGATGAGAACGTTGTGTTGATGTAAAGAGCAGAGAAGACTTGTACTTATTGATCAGATGACTGGAGAATAAAGAGGGCAGACGATCAATAACTGCACATTATGATTAATTACTGCTGCTACACACACACACACCTCACACACATACACAGCGGTTTATAATGTGTGTGTGTGTGTGTGTGTCCTTAGGGTGTGTTGTTTTGTGTTCATTGTCATCACTGCCAACACACACACAAAAAGTGTATGGTATGTGACAGAGTGACAGCTGTGTGTGTGGGTGTGTGGGTGCGTGGGTGTGTGGGTGTGTGTGTATTCTCTCATTTCCTGTCGAGGCGAGTCCAGACGAAGCCCAACAACAAGCTGGCCTCTGAAACACACACACACACACACACACACACGCACACACACAGTGCTACAGTACTCCACTAGTTCAAATGCACCAACTGAACGTCCTCGTGGTTCAAACATTATATCATCGGAGGTGAAGAAGCTTCTTCTTCTTCTTCTTCCCTTTTCTCTTCTTCTTCTTCTTCTTCTTCTTCTTCTTCTTCTTCTTCTCTT